>NC_088386.1:5817844-6118793 GCF_037993035.2 Macaca fascicularis | reverse complement strand
TACCACTGACTTGCACTTAAATACAGTCTCTTTAACGAAGGAGAAAAAAGTGGATGTTGAAGCATCATGTGTGGTTTGAGTTTCAAACTGAGTGGGTCATGTGAGCTGGCTGAGAACATGAGCATCCTCCCATGAGCTGTCCACTGAGGCAGAATGCCCCTGACTATTTTCCTATAACTTAGGTGGCTAAGCCATTGAGTTTGGAAAAAGCAGCTTTAAGTTTTATGAGGAGATGTCTTTAAAATAGGATCGTATCATACAAAGGATATCAATTTTTAAAGAGCTGTCTTATATTTCAGTCCTTGACATCTGTCACGTTTTCAAGCTTTCAAAGACAACCCTCTCAAGGACAGCTCTGGTTGAACCTGAGGTTGCTAGGAGATGTAGCCAATGATCAGGACAGTGTTGCTGTCTTTCTTGGCCCCTCCTCACTTCTGTTAACATCCCCCTGGGGAGCGAAGGGCTGATGCTGTCAGACTTTTCGGCATGCCTGTCCTGCTGCTGCTGGTGAGGACAGAAGGTCACACAGTCTGCTTAAAAGACCAACAAAATAGTGTCTGGGCATGAATATCATGTTAGGTTTTGCTTTCTTCTTAGTTCTTGTTACGGTTTAGCTTTCCCCTCAAAGCAGGGGTTCCTTAAATCCACTTCTGAAATCTTTATCTTACTTGTGCAATGTGTTTTGAAATTCTTCAATAGATATTTAGCGAGATCCCATATTATGCCAGGCCCTCGTAGCTGCTGAGTATTCTGCAGTCTGGTAGGAGATCCAGGTATACAGCAGGTTATTACAATGCAGTCTGACAAGAGCAATGCTTGAGCTACCTATAGGGTGTGATGTTAGCACAGTAAAATAAAATACCAGTCTATGCTCAGAAAACTCCGGGAAAACTTCCCAGAAGAAGTGATTGAGACTTAGGGCAATTGGTGTTAAAGTAAGGGGAACAAATATAAAAATGGCATAAATTATAGTTGGAGAGGTAGTTAGTAATAAGAATATGTAAGGTTAATACCATGGCAAAGACCATCAATGATAGACTGGATAAAGAAAATGTGGCAAATATACATCATGGAATACTATGCAGCCATAAAAAGGAATGAGTTCATGTCCTTTGCAGGGACATGGATGAAGATGGAAGTCATCATTCCCAGCAAACTAACACAAGAACAGAAAATCAAAGCCCACATGTTCTCCCTCATAAGTGGGAGTTGAACAATGAGAACACATGGACACAGGGAGGGAAACATCACACACCAGGGCCTGTTTGGGGGGTGGGCATCAAGAGGAGGGAGAGCATTAGGACAAATACCTAATGGATGTGGAGCTTAAAGCCTAGATGACGGGTGGATAGGTGCAGCAAACCACCATGGCACATGTATACCTATGCAACAATCCTACACTTTCTGCATATGTATCCCAGAACTTAAAAAGAAAAAAAAAGAAAAAAGAATGTATTCCGGCTGGGCGTGGTGGCTCATGCCTGTAATCCCAGCACTTTGGGAGGCTGAGGCGGATGGATCACGAGGTCAGGAGATCGAGACCATCCTGGCTAACACAGTGAAACTCCGTCTCTACTAAAAAATACAAAAAAAATAGCCGGGCGAGGTGGCGGCGCCTGTAGTCTCAGCTACTCGGGAGGCTGAGGCCGGAGAATGGCGTGAACCCGGGAGGCGGAGCTTGCAGTGAGCTGAGATCCGGCCACTGCACTCCAGCCTGGGCGACAGAGCGAGACTCCGTCTCAAAAAAAAAAAAAAAAAAAAAAAAGAATGTATTCCAAGATAATGGGAATATTGAAAGGATTTAGATAGAAGTGATTTGCTTCATAAACTTCAGAATCCAGTCCACTTAGAATTGTATTGCATTGGTCCAGAAAAGAGAATTTAAAGACTTTGTTTAGAGGTAGTAGGCATGATTTTGATGAGACATGGATGCATTCTGTATAAATTTGCAGGACAGAACCAACAGAATTAGGTATCAGATTAGATGTGGAAGGCAGAAAACACTGAAAAACCTAAAAACAAAAAAATAAAAGCAGCAGATATATGGTTTAAGTAACCAGGAGGATAATGGTACTACTTACTGATATTTAGGATGGTGGATGACAAGAAAGAGTTCAGCATTTTATATATTAAAGTCTGAGATGGCTATAGGTCATCCAGTGAAGAAGATGCAATTGATTCTTGTTATTTGTCATAATAAGTCATCAAGTTGTCATGAATACTGAATTCATGAATACTGAACCCTGGCCCCTAGGAGATATACGAGGTTAAGTTCCTAGCAGCCCTTGACCACAGTTTCGCTAACTGATCAATATAGAACTTGGTTTTATGTGTGTTTATGTTTAAAGATTTGTTTAAAGCACATCACAGCTTTTTTGCATGTAGTAATGCACTTAAACACTACATTTTTGGGCCCGTGTAAACAGCAAAATTACAAACAAGCATCAATATGGGAAAACATGGCACTAGACAACCAAAAGGACACTTGTTTACAGTGTGAAAGATGAAACAAAAGCCACAACACTGCCTTGTTCAACTTCAGCAGGGAATAAGAGCATTGGGTGAAAATCACATTTTTCACTGCTTTGTGTATGTCTGCAAATGGCCACAAAATTGTCACCGTATTAGAATAAATTATAATGAGTATGTGAATTCACAAATACAGAATCCATGTATAATGAGAATTAACTGTATTCAAGCACAGAGCCCAGAAACATCTAGGAAGAAGAAATATCTTTCAGAATCATCAACAAAATGATACTATTTCTACTGCTGAGAACGGAGGAGATCACTTAGAAAAACTAGAAAGACTAAGGCCAGGCCCAGTATCAGATTCTGAGGGGCCCCAGTATTTAGCCCATGGAAAGCCATCATTTCATGTTAGGTAGAGAAAATGAAAGTACAGCCAACAAAGAGCACTGAGAAAGAGAAGGAAGGAAAGAATGTGGTGACTAGGCAGCCGAAAGAGAGATTATTGTAAAATGGAGAGCTGATTCCTGTCCCAAGTGCTGATAATAAGGCTAAAAAATGAAGCAAGAATTCTCTCCTTTGTATTTTGTATCATCAATGCATCCAGTGCCCTTGACAAGAGCAGTTCGGTGGAGTGGTGGGTGGGTGCCCACATTGGTCTGAGTTGAAGCACCGAATAGTAGGTGAGAGAATTGAAACTGTAAGTATTAGTAGCAACTTCAATGAATTTTGAAATAAGGAAGAGCAGGCAAAGGGACTTATGGAGGGTGATGAGGAGCAATGGGAGGTGTATATGTGTGTGTGTGTGTGTGTGTATGTGTGTGTGTATATATATATGTATATATATGTGTGTGTGTGTATATATATATATATATAGAGAGAGAGAGAGAGAGAGAGAAACTAGGCGTGTAGACCATCATTGGTCTAAAAGAACACCAAAAAATCTTTCAGATCAAGGAAAATTAAGTTTATTAGATTAACTGCCATAAGAGAGAATGCTATCTAAACAAACTTAGTAGTTCTTCAACACAGAATAATCAGGGGAGAATATTTATGGGATTTTAGGATCCAGGCTGGTTGATTGACTGAGATCGGACACAGTTTACAACATAAAAGTCTTAGATGGGTTTAATGAGACCACTGGTTACTTGAAGATTACGGGGTCCCTGTGAGAAGGAATGAGGTGGGGTGTGATCTTAAGTACCTGAAACTGACACAGGAGGGAAGAATGGGAACCTCAATTCTACATAATCTAGTAGCCTTGAATGAGCTGAGAAGTAGATTCTTCCCCTAGACCCTGCAGAAAGGAACTCAGCCCTACTAAGACTTTGATTCCGGCCTTGCAAAACACTGAAGCAGAGAACCTACCTGGGTTATGGGCAGATTTTTGAGCCATGAAAACCAAGAAGATAATAAATTTGAGTCATTTTAAGCCACTAAATTTGTGGTAGTGTGTCATGAAGAAGCAGAAAAATAATACAACTCATCTACTTAGTCCAGAATAACCTTGATCTCAAAACCTGATAAAGACATTATAAAAAAGGAAAAATAACATCTCTCATGACCAAAGCAAAATGCTACCAAAACAGTTTCAGCACATACTAAAAATTATCTTATGTCTCTATGAAATTGGGCTTATTTCAAGAATATAAACTGGCATGTTCGATGAGCAATCAATTAATTCAACACATTAAGATAACATAGGACAAAAATCATATGGTAATTCTAAAAGATGCCTGTTATGATAGCCTCTGTTCAACTATTTATTGATGGTGCTAAGTAGGCATATAAGCCAACAAAATTAAGCAATGGTGTAAGGACTGAAACCAAAGAATTGAAACTTTCTTCACAGATGATATAATTGCTTAAATAGATGATCGAAAATAAATCTATGTTTGAGCAATTATAATTAAAAAATTAACAAATTTAGCAAAGTTGTTGAACATAAAAATCCACATGTAAAAGTGAATTTCATTTTCATATACTAATAAAATAATAGAAAATAAAATTTAAAATAAAATAGCATTTACAATAGCCTCTAAGGTTGTTAAACACCAAAGAATAGAACTTAAGAAGATCATAGGAGACTACAATGCAATACAAAATATTATTGAGATAATTTTAAAGGCATAAATATATGAAATATTATACACAGTTCATAGATTTGAAAATTCAACATTGTAAGAATGTCAATCCACAAATTGATCTATTATTTATGTAGTATACAGTAGAATATGTATATGTAATAGAGAAAATATAATGATAGATATAACAGAATGTACTATTATATGATGTATCTGTATATTATCTTGCTATATGGAACTGTATATTATTATTATTATACTATAAAACATAGTTTGACTTTGTTCAATCAGTTCTATAACTTTACATCTATATGTAAAATAGTATTTGACATATAGGAAAACTTTGATTTTGGTGTTTTGATAATGTTTCTACTTTACTTATATATAGTCTACTTATACTTCTTAATAGTAACTGTTTCCCAGTTCTAATATTCTATTCATTGATTCCCTTGATTTCTAGTAGACAACTCTACCATCTAGAAGCATAAGAGTTATAATTTTTAAAATTAAATACATAGGTCAGCTATATGTATATATATGTTACTTGTTTTAATGTTCTGGCTAGGACCTCCAAAAACATGTTGAATCTTTGATTATAAAAGTGATAGTAGACATCATTATCCCCTTCCTTGCATAATAAGAAGGTTTCTAATATTTTTTATCACCAAACATGTTTTCTTCATATAGATACTCTGTAACAGATTAGGAAAGGCTATTTTTATTCAGTATTTGGTATGTGTATTTAGTTTTGCCTCTTAGGAATTGTGTATTGTAGTCATGTTTAGTTGATTTAACTACCAGTTTTATTTTATTGAAATGATAATGTTAGTCTACAATTA
This sequence comes from Macaca fascicularis, assembly GCF_037993035.2. Taxonomy (NCBI): domain Eukaryota; kingdom Metazoa; phylum Chordata; class Mammalia; order Primates; family Cercopithecidae; genus Macaca; species Macaca fascicularis. The sequence goes on along the minus strand of NC_088386.1, from coordinate 6,113,401 downwards.
CTTTTTCAACCTTAATAAACTATTTTCAAAAAATTGTCATTGTGAAGTTGTAATCAAATGAAAAGCACCCAAAACCCAATAAAACTATGTAATACATCGTTTTTTATGCCAGAATAAGTACTTTCTGTAAATCATTAGTTTGAGAGAGATTCCAGTTCATTTTGGTAAATATACACTAGTGCACTCTCTCTTTTTCTCTCTCTTATGTACACACACACCCAATTTAAGTGGTCAAAGTCTATCAAGGCTTTTCGTTCATGCATTTTAATGTGTTTTTACTCCCGGAAGATGAGAACATCAGGGTGCATTGGATTATGCAGGGCATGTCACAGAAGGAGGCTTTAGAGATTAAAGATGTACCTTATTCATGTCAAAGGAAATTTGAGTGGATGTTGACTCTCACGGCAAATCCAAGTTAGAGAAATATTTACCACTTTTGAGATCTTGAATTGTATTTTAATATTTGGAGTCAAGGAGCAGAGAAAGCAAAAAAGTCAACAAGTAAGTTGCTTATTAAAAAGCAACCTAAGAAATGTGGTAAGTTGGTCAAATTGGCTCTCAGTGACTTGCTTCTCTTAAGGGTGGAGTGGGAAGAAGTTTGGAAGGATGCTCTTGAACACAGCAAAAGTATTTTAAAGTGAAAACAAACATTCAAAAGGAACTATTAGGTGTATGACATTATTACGGCAATTGACTTAAGTGTCATTTTATGTTTTTCTGGGGAAAAAATTGAGAGTCAACATAGTATTAGAAAGTAATAATGCACATTCTTAATATATGAGTATAAAATAGCAATATTTGAATTTTATGGCTTTTCTATGGAAATACTGTATATCAGATTGTACTAAAAAGTAAAACAAATAATCTATAAAACCTGAGTTGAAATATAGTAGTTTAGTCTTTTTTAAAAACCTCTGCTCACTTATTTTACAGCTCAGCTCGGTCTTTCTCTCTTACACACACATGAACAAAATATATATAAACCTACTTTCAAGATCATCTCCCTGTGGACTCATTTGAACATGCCATATCGTTTTAGAGCATGTTTAAATTCATTTCTACTGGAGAAAAACCTGTGCGAATACCTGAGGAAAGTGGGCAGTAAACTCTGAAAGAAAATGGTTGTAAAATTATGAACAATAGCCTTAATAATTTTTACTTTATTTTTGCATTCTATCAATGGCGATATCTCTTAATATTTCATATATCTACTAAGATTGGTTTGAGTGAAAAAAAAAAGAATTAATCATGGAGAGAGAAGAAGAGAAAATAAAACTATACCCAGGTCACCATTAAGTGTGAAAATCAAGTGTGACCTGGTTGAGAAAGCACATGTACACACACACACACACACACACACACACAGAGCAGAGAAGTGGCATTTCTAGAGATAATGGTCAAAAAGAAGGTGACATAATGTGCTATGTTTTGGGTGGTAGCTTAGTAGTCTCTTTTTATGTAAAATAGTACATAAATATAGGAAAACTTTGATTTTGGTGTTTTGATAATGTTTCTACTTTACTTATATATAGTCTACTTATATTTCTTAATTGTAACTGTTTCCCAGTTCTAATATTCTATTCATTGATTCCCTTGATTTCTAGTAGACAACTCTACCATCTAGAAGCATAAGAGTTATAATTTTTAAAATTAAATACATAGGTCAGCTATATGTATATATGTGTTACTTGTTTTAATGTTCTGGCTAGGACCTCCAAAAACATGTTGAATCTTTGATTATAAAAGTGATAGTAGACATCATTATCCCCTTCCTTGCATAATAATAAGGTTTCTAATATTTTTTATCACCAAACATGTTTTCTTCACATAGATACTCTGTAACAGATTAGGAAAGGCTATTTTTCATTCAGTATTTGGTATGTGTATTTAGTTTTACCTCTTAGGAATTGTGTATTATAGTCATGTTTAGTTGATTTAACTACCAGTTTTATTTTATTGAAATGATAATATTTTTCTGTCATTTGTTAATATACTGGTTTCTATTAACATATTCTCTAATGTTAAATATCCTTGAGAATCTAGAAAAACTAGAGATAGTTGTCTGAAAACCTCTTTTAATATGCATTGCTTTCAACTTAGCAAGCAAAACTCAGCAAGGTTTTATTAAGAAATTTTACTTCTGTTCACAATGATATTTGCCCAGATATTTGTTTCTTTGTTCTTTTATTTTGTACTTTCTTTTTCCACAAGGAATCAGTACTACGTTAGCCTTGTGAAATGATTTAGTTAGCTGTGCATCTGTTTCTAGGCTTTGAAACAGGATATGTAGCATGAATATTATCTTTATCTTGACACCAAAGTACGTCAAGCCAAATAAAACTTTTTGGGTTCTAGATACACCAACAAAACAGAACAAACATAAAGACCTGTTGGGCAGCCTGCTGTGCACATACATGCTTCTCTGAGTTTAAAATAGAAGTACAAAACTTTAATGAGAGTTTGTCACTCTGGTCAGATTTTTCAGATTCTAGAAAAAATTGTGAACAGTTCTAATTTGTTTCTCATAAAATCAATTGTTGCCAGAAAATGTTTCGATAATCTAAGAAACTATTTATATATAAAAAGATCCCTCCGTTTTATTTGCACTCTTTTGTTGCCCTTTGAGTTTGTAAAATATATGATCATTGTACTTCACAAAGTCAAATATTTTCTTGGCTTTGGACTTTTTCTTTAAAAAAGTTGTATTTCTACCATTTTAAAGGTTGTTAATTATGTAAGAATGCATCTTTTTGGATTAAAGTTCGGTTCACTTTTTTAAAAAGGTTTTCATTAATTTTTTATTGAAAATATTTCAGGCTGTAAGTTTTCCCTATTTAGATTTTTGATTCTACCTGGAAGCATTTGCGTTTAACATTTCACGTTGTTATATGTTTCTAAATGGTTTTTAATGCCAGTTCACATTTCTTTCTTTTTTTTTTTTCCTTTGAGACAGGATCTTGCTCTGTCACCCAGGCTGGAGTGCAGTGTTGCTAACATGGCTCACTGCAGCCTCAAATTCCTAGTTTGGGTGAGCCTCCTGCCTTAGCCTCCTCAGCAGCTGGGACCACAGGCATGTGCCACCATGTGTGGCTTTTTTTCCTTTCTTTTTTTTTTTGAGAGATAGGGGTTTGCCATTTTGCCCAGGCTGGTCTCTAACTCTTGGGCTCAAGCAGTCCTGCCTCAGCCTCCCAAAGAGCAGAGATTTACAGGTACGAGCCATCAGGCCCAGCCAACATTTCTGGTTTAAGCCGAGAGTTTAAGGATATTACATTATTTTAACTTGTATAGTTCTTTTTTTTCCTTCAGTTTTTGCTGTTCATCTCTAATTTTAGTGCATTTTGGTCAGTGATTGTGAGTTTGAGTTCCATTTTTTTATTTTTGGTGATATTTGTGGGAGGTTCCTGTGTATGTGTTTTGTAGAAGTTTAATGTATGTTTCAAATGATGTGTAGTTCCTCTTTATAAGGTACAATTATTTACATGAGACTAACCTTATTAATTATGTTGGTCAAATCCTTTCTACCCATTTTTCCCATGATTCCTCTCATAGCCCATGTTATTTCTTGTCTAATAACATTGTTTATTGCTTTTTTTATATGAATTTAAGGAGTAAAAGTATAATTTATATTTAAGTAAAAGTAGTAAGGAATTTTCTATCATTCACCCCCAGCAACAGTCCTCATTATTCTAAGACTCCATTGTCTACCATTGTCCACATTCCACACCCTACTTTCATGTATATACATTATTTAGCTCCCACTTACAACTAAAAACATGGTATTTGTAGTTCTGTTTCTATGTAGTTTCCCTTAAGATAATAGCCTCCAGGTCTATCCAAATTGTTGCAAATGATGTGATTTCATTCTTTTTGGTGACTCAATGGTATTCCATTGTGTTTATATACCATTTTCTTTATCCAATCTTAAGTTGGTGGACACTCAGGCTGGTTCCATAATTTTGCTATTGTCAATAGTGCTGTGATGAACATACAAGTTCAGATATTTTTTGATATTATTATTTATTTTCCCTTGAGTAGATACTGAGTACTGTGATTACTGAATTGATCAGTAGTTCTATTTTTAGTCCTTTGGGAAATCTCCATACTGTTTTCCCTATAGGTTGTGCTAACTTAAATTCCCATCAACAGTGCAAAAACATTCTCTTTTCTCTGCGTGTTCACCAGCATCTATTACTACTTTTTGTCCTTTTAATAATAGCTATTCTGAATGATATAAAATACCTTATTGTGGTTTTAATTAGCATTTCTCTGATTATTATTAGTGATGTTGAGCAATTTTATATGCTTTTTGGTCATTTGTATGTCTTTTATTTTTTTTAAAAAAAGGTCTATGCCTTTTGCCCACTATTTGTTGGAATTATTTTTATTATTATTATTATTTGTTGTTGTTGAGCTGTTTGAGTTCCTTATAAATTCTGGATGTTAATCTCCTGTTTGATGCATAGTTTGCAAATATTTCTTCCATTTGGCTGGTTGTCTGTTCACTCTGTTGATTATTTATTTTGCTGTGCAGAAGCTTTTAAATTTAATTAAGTTTCATTTGTCTAGTTTTGTTATGGTTTCCTGTGTTTTTGAGATCTTAGTCATGAATTATTTGCCTAAAACAATGTCCAGAAATGTTTTTTGTAGGTTTCCTATAATATTATTATATTTTAAGGTCTTACATTTAATAATTTAATCAATCTTGAGTAGATATTTGTATATAGTGAGAGATTATGGTACAATTGTATCCTTCTGCACATGTCAATCCAATTTTCCTAGCATCATTTATTGAATAGAGTGTCCTTTCCCTAGTGAATATTCTTGATGATATTGTCAGAGATGAGTTTGCAGTAAATTTGTAGCTTTTTTTCTGGGTTCTCTGATCTGTTCCATTGATTTATGTGTCTGTATTTTTTTTTCTTTACCAGTATCATGCTGTTTTGGCTACTACAGCCTTGTAGTATAACTTGAAGTCAAATAATGTGATGCCTCCAGTTTTGCTTAGGATTGCTTTTGCTATTGGGACTCTTTTGCGATCCCATATACATTTTAGGATTGTTTTTTCTAATTCTGTGAAAAATGATGTTGATATTTTGATAGGGATTGCATTGAATCTGTAGATTGCTTTGAGAAGTATAGTAATTTTCACAATATTAATTATTCTAATCCATGAGTATAGGATGTTTTTCTATTTGTTTGTGCCAACTACAATTTCTTGCATCAGTGTTTTGTAGTTTTCCTTGTTAAGATCTTTTACCTCCTTAGTTAAGTATATTCCTGGGTATTATTTTAAGGCTATTGTAAATGGGATTGCCATCTTGATTTGGTTCTCAAGTTGGTTGTTACTATTGGTGTATAGAAATGCTTCTTATTTTTGTATGTTGATTTGCTATCCGAAAATTTAACTAAATTCATTTATTAAATCTAAGATATTTGGGGTGGAACTTTTAGGGTTTTCTAGATATGTGATCCTATCACCAGCATACAGGGATAATTTAACTTCTGATTTTCCAGTTTATATGCCTTTTATTATTTCCTCTTACTTAATTACTCTAGCCAGGACTTCGATGACTATGGTGAGTAAGAGTGGTGAAAGTGACCATCCTTGTCTTGTTCTAGTTCTTAGAAAGAATGCTTTCATCTCTTCCCCATTCAGTATGATGTTTACTGTATTTGTCATGTACTACCTGTATTATTTTGAGGTATGTTCCTTCAATGCCTAGTTTCAGGATTTTTATTATAAAGGGATGCTAAATTCTATCAAATGATTTGTCTGCATGTGTTAAGATGATCATATGGTTTTTGTCCTACATTTTACTTGAGTGCTATATTACATTTATTGATTTCATATGTTCAACTATTTTTGCATCCCTGGCGTTAAAACTCATTTGATTGTGGTGCATTATCTTTTTGATATGTCAACAAACATTATCTTTTTGATATGTCAACAAACTTTTTTGATTTGGTTTGCTAGTGTTTTGTTGATGATATTTCTGCCTATATTCATTGACTAAATAATGTTATGTGGACTATGTGAAAAAAGGAAAATACTATGAGCCAACTGTTTGTTTCAGCCCACAAACAATTTCTACATTTATTTAAAGGTAACAGGTTATCATCAAATAATATTTATTGTCTCTTCTTGTCTGATCCCAGAGAGTAAACCAAAAAGTAACTTTTTTTGGCACTTTTTGCCAATGCTCATGGGAAAGATTGATAGATAGCAGCTCCAGGACACTTTCTCCAAGGTGGATTTAGTGTTTGATAACCTGATACAATGATACAAGATCTCCTTACAAACTGCAGTGTTTTTGAAACAAGAGGATATTTCTGTAACAAGAGGAAACCTTTCTTGACGACCAGTCAGGAGTGTAGTCTCACAATTGACGTTGGGCAAAAAGTGGTGTGTTTCTTGCCTTTTAAAGAGTAATTTATGAGTATTTCTAAAATCCAACGTTTATTTTTTTAAACAGATGGATGTAGATTTCACTAGAATATATAGTTGTTATACAGAACTTATTTCCAAGTAATTGTTAAACTTTGTTTTTCTTTTTACTTCCTTGCTTCTTCGTTACAGAATGGAAGGAAGGTTTACCTTGGGGTTTATAAGTTCTATAAGGACAATGATTATTTTCTTCACCATTTTATCTACAGCAATAAACCAGTTAACACACAATTTTTTTAAGTTTTATGGATTAATGGATAAATGAACAAATGGGTATGTTAAACATCTGCCAAGAGGTAATGAAACAGATTAATTGACTCCTAAATGTCTCTAGATATGATGGGATTGTAATATTCACAATCAGAACTAACCTATTGTCTCATATATGGCTATATTAAATATTTTTGTTTACCAGCCAGGAAAAAATACTCTTAGATACTATATACTTTCAAGAGTCAGCCTGTGAATAACTTTTCATATCCTTTCCTGTTCTTGCTTTGATGCCAACCTAAGGTTGCTTCCAGGTGGTAACTTAGTGAAGTATATTCCTGTCCAATCAATTGACTGATCTCATTCTTTTTCTCATCACTTTCCTTGTCTTACTTTCCTTTTGGCTGAGAAAATTCTGTGTTTTTTAACACATTATCATTTCAACACCCTGTCTCTTGGCCTACAAGTTTTTGTCACTGAACACATACTTAGCAGTAGCAGCAGGTTGCTGAAATCTTGGGATCCAACATGAAACTATCTGTAATAGCTGGTAGGTGCTAAATAACACAGTTTCTCCCAGAGCTAGAAATGGTAGCTACTCTTCTTTGTATTTCATGAAGAAACAGAGTTGCAACCTCAAATAACTAGAATAGGCTTGAAGACTTGGGTAGTTAACATCGTAGATTTGAAGGGACAAATTAAAAAACAATCTACATGTGTAAAGAGTCAACTTTGTATTCGGAGTCTGGTGTTCAATTTGCTCTCTTAGAAATCAGAAGTTCATGAACTCAGAAATTTTGGAGGCTGCAAAAACATTGGAAGTTTAGCAACATAAAACACGTCAAAAGGGAATAGCTGGGTTTATCCTTGGCACAGTCAAGCTCTTCTACATTGTGACAGTCTGTTTCCTGGGGTCCCCTGTTCTATTGTAACCTGAAAATATATCAACATTTAGTTATTACCTTAATAACAATAACTATGGTTTATTGGTTGCACGAATTTAATTACAAGAATCCTGAATAGCAGGCATTATTTATTAAGTCTATCTTTACTTATGGAGAAAGAGATGCACAATTCAGTTAGTGGAGTGGCCTTAGGCTACACAGCTCCTAATTAGTGGAGACTATGTGGCTTTCTTATTATAATTATTTCTCAGAAAGAACGGTTTCTTAACTCTTGCATTTGAGTGTAAAACCAAAAGCTTCACCTACATTTTGAAACTGTTAATGACTTTTAAGGTGGAATATTTTATATTTCCTTAAACACACAAGAGCCTTTTGTCCCAAATCTCTGCATGTTTAGACTATTTTTTTTTTTGTCGTGGCAGACATGGCAATCATCTCACTTGTGTGTTCAGTTGTTCCTCAGTAGCTGTAGGAGATTGGTCCCAGGATCCCCTGGGGATGCCAAAATCCATGGTTGCTCAAGTCTCTTAAATAAAACGGCACTGTATTTGCATATAACCTATACCCTCTCATATACTTTAAATCATCTCTGGATTATTTGTAATATCTAATGAAATGCAAATACTATGTAAATAGCTGTTATGCTGTATTGTTTAGGAAATAATGACAAGACTATCCTGGGCAACATAGTGGAATCCCATCTCTACAAAAAAATAAAAATACAAAAGCTAGGTGTGGTGGCATACCCTATAATCTCAAGTATTCTACTGAGGAGGCTGAGGAAAGATCACTTGAGTCCAGGAGGTCAAGCCTGCAGTGAGCTGTGATTGTGAAACTATACTCCAGCCTGGGTGACAGAGTGATACAGTTTGACTGTGTCTCCACCCAAATCTCATCTTTAATTGTAGTTCCTGTAATCCCGACATGTCATGTGAGGGACCTAGTGAGTGGGGAATAATTGAATCATGCAGGTGGTTATCCTCGGGCTGTTCTCATGAATAGTGAGTTAGTTATCACAAGATTTGATGGCTTTATGAGGGACTTTTCCCCTTTTGTTTGGCACTTCTTGCTGCTGCCATGTGAAGGAGGACATGTTTGCTTCCTGTTCCACCATGATTATAAGTTTCCTGAGGCCTCCCTAGCCATGTGAAACTGTGAGTCAATTAAACCCCTCTTTCCTTTATGAATTACTCAATCTCAGTTTTGTCTTTATTAGCAGTATGAGAACAGACTAATACAGTAAATTGGTGCCAGGTAGTGAGGTGCTGCTCTAAAGATACCCAAAATTGTAAAAGCAACTTTCTAAGTAGGTAATAGGCAGAGGTTGGAACAATTTAGAGGACTCAGAAGAAGACAGGAAAATCTGGGAAAGTTTGGAACTTCCTAGAGACTTGTTGAATGGCTTTGACCAAAAAGCTGGTGCTGATATGGACAATCAAGTTCAGGCTGAGGTAGTCTCAAACGGAGATAAGGAACTTGTTGGGAACCAGAGCAAAAATGACTCTTGTTATGCTTTAGCAAAGAGACTGGTAGCATTTTGCCCCTTTCCAGGAGATCTGTGGAACTTTGAACTTGAGACAGATAATTCAGGGTATCAGGCAGAAAAAATTTCTAAGCACTAAGACATAAAAAAGGTCACTTGGGAGCTCTTAAATCATTCAGTTTTGTGCATTCACAAAGATATGGTTTGGAATTAGAACTTACGTTTAAAAGGAAAGCAGAGCACACAATTTTGGAAAATTTGCAGCCTGATGATGCAATAGAAAAGAAAAACCCATTCTATAAGGAGAAATTTTAGCCAGCTGCAGAAATTTGTAGAAGTAACCATCTTGTTAATCACCACCACGATGGGGAAAATGTCTCCAGGGCCTGTCAGAGACCTTCACAGCAGCTCCCCCCATCACAGACCTGGAGGCTGAGGAGGAAAAAATGGTTTCTTGGGCTGGGTCCAGGGCCCCACTGCTGTGTACAGCCTAGGGACTTGGAGCCCTGCATCCAAGCCGCTCCAGCCCTAGCTAAAAGGGACCAATGTACAGCTCTGGTCATTGCTTCAAAGAGTGCAAGCCCCAAACCTTGGCAGCTTCCAGGTGATATTGGGCCTGCTGGTGTGCAAAGGACAAGAACTGGGGTTTGAGAACTTCCACCTAGATTTCAGAGGATGTATGAAAATGCATGCATGTTTAGGCAGAAATCCACTGCATGGGAGGAGCCCTCATGGACAACCTCTTCTAGGGCAGTGTGAAAGGAAACTGTGGGGTTGGAGCCCCCACACAGAGTTCCCACTGAGCACTGCCTAGTGGAGCTGTGAGAAGAGGGCCACCATCCTCCAGACCCCAGAATGGTACTGATAGCTTGCACTCTGTGCCTGAAAAAGCTGAAGCCACTCAATGCCAACTGTGAAAGTAGCCAAGAGGGGAAATGTGTCATGCAAAGCCACAGGGGGCTGCCGAAGGCCATGGGAGCCCATCTTCTTCATCAGTGTGACCTACATGTGAGATGTAGAGTCAAAGGAGATTATTTTGGAACTTTAAGGTTTAATGACTGCCCTGTTGGATTTTGGACTGCATGGGGCCTTTGGCCCCTTTGTTTTGGCAAATTTCTCCCATTTGGAATGAGTATATTTACACAATGCATATACATACATTGTATCTAGGAAGTTACTAACTTGCTTTTGATTTTACAGGCTCATAGGTGGAAGGTACTTGCCTTGTCTCAGATGAGTCTTTGGACTTGAACTCTTGAGGTAATGCTGGAATTAGTTAAGACTTTTGGCAACTGTTGGAAGTGCATTATTGTGTTTTGAAATGTGAGGGCATGGGATTTGGGAGGGGCCAGGTGTGGAATGATATGGTTTGGCTGTTTCCCCACCCAAATCTTATCTTGAATTGTAGTTCCCATTATCCCCATGTGTCATGGGAGAGACACGTTGGGAGGTAACTTAATCATGGAGGAGGTTACCATCATGCTGGTCTCATGATAGTGAGTGAGTTCTTACAAGACCTTATGGTTTTATACAGGGCTTTTCCCTCTTTTGCTCAGCACTTCTCCTTACTGCTGCCATGTGAAGAAAGACATGTTTGCTTCACCTTTCACCATGATAGTAAGTTTTCTGATGCCCCGGCCATACTGAACAGTGAGTTGATTAAACCTCTTTCCTTTATAAATTACCTAGTCTTGGCCGGGTGTGAGGGGATCACAAGGTCAGGAGATTGAGACCATCCTGACTAACATGGGAAACCCCATCTCTACTAAAAATACAGAAAATTAGCCAGGCATGGTGATGGGCACCTGTAGTCCCAGCTACTCGGGAGGCTGAGGCAGGAGAATGGCGTGAAACTGGGAGGCAGAGCTTGCAGTGAGCCGAGATGGTGCCACTGCCCTCCAGCCTGGGGGAGAGAGCGAGATTCCATCTCAAAAAAAAAAAAAAAAAAGAAAAAAAAGAAAATTATCTAGTCTTAGGTATGCCTTTATTAACAGTGTAAGAATGGACTAATACACGGAGCAAAATCCTGTCTCAAAAAAAATGTTTAAATATTATAATAAAGCCAAGATAAAAGAGTCCGCCTATACTTCCAGCACTTTGCGAGGTCGAGGCAGGCAGATCATGAGGTTAGGAGTTCCAGACCAGCCTGGCCAATATGGTGAAACCCTGTCTCTACAAAAAATACAAAAATTAGCTGGGCATGGTGGCATGCACCTGTAATCCCAGCTACTCGGGAGGCTGAGGCAGAAGAATCGCTTGAAGTCGGGAGGCGGAGGTTGCAGTGAGCTGAGATCATGCCACTGCCATCCTGGGTGACAGTGAGACTCCAGCAAAACAAACAAACAAAAAAGAGTCTAAATGCTCAGTATAGACACTTTTAAAGAAAGAAAACTTTTTTTTTCCCTACAATAGGTTGAATCCAGAGATGCAGAACCCAGGAATACAGAGAACCAACTGCATTTACTTGATGATGCCTTGATGATGTGGAGGAGCTGTCTGGGCTTCCTAAGTTAGGGCAATTTATGTCTGAGCATAACATGGAACAGTCAGTGCACATAATGAGTTATTCAACAAATATTTAGAGATAGTACCATATATTAAGGCTATTTTTCTTATTATTTTTTAACTTGAGAATTTAAAGTAAGAGAATCACAGGTGGGCAATAATTAGTTAAATCTAATGTGAGATTAGAATTATAGAAAGTCAAAGCTTGCTTCCCCAGAGATACCTAAGATGGACAATAAAAATGGCATGCAAGTTCCCAGTAATGAAGACAAAGAGGAAAATAGACCAATCTTCTAATTTAAAGGGCTCTGAGAATAAAACCAATTAAACTGTCCCTAGAACTAAGGCCTGATCAAAGTTTCTGACCACATGCACAATATGTTGGGCAATTACCACAACAACTTCCGCTCAACAGTAAATAGAAGTCGTATTTTTAATAGGCATATCTTATAACCTATCTTAATGGAGTACAGTTATTAAATTATTGCTCTAGGAATGCTTATTACAGGATGAAAATCCTTTATTTGAAATTCTTAAGGCCAGAATTGCTCCTGATTTTTTGGTTTTTGGATTTTGGAATATTTGCATATAGATAATGAGATATCTTGAGGTAGGACCTGAGTCTTAACATGAAATTCGTTTCTGTTTCATATATACCTCACACACATAGCCTGAAGGTGATTGTATACAATATTTTTAATAATTTTGTATATGAAAGAAAGTTCATGTATATTGAATCATCAGAAAGCAACAGTGTTACTATCTCAGCCACCCATGTTGACAATCTATGGTGTCATGTTGAAACTGAAAGTGTTTTGAATTTGGGGGTATTTTGAATTTTAGATTATTGCATTAGAGATGCTCAACCTGTATCTTTTTTACTTCTTTCTATCTTAATTTGTATTTTCTAACTTTAAATACATATATCATTTCTAATAATTAAACACTGTTAACTTTCTGGAAAGTCTGTTTTATTTTAGTTTTTTTTTGTTTTGTTTTTTCTTCAGAGATTTGATAAATGAATTGCTATAGTTAGCTGCAGATTATAGGAAATATCTTTTACCAAATTAAAAATAATCCTCCCAAACTCCATACACTTAACTTCTACACTAACCAATCCAAACCAAACTTCAATGCAATCACTGCTTCACTGCATTCTGGTAAATTTTTGAATTGAAGAAAGTCTGCAAGACTCAAGCACTGTCATGAGTTAGAGTAATTTTTAATCTACCGTTCACCACAAAGCTTACAAGTTATACACATGTCCATTCAAGATACTCGAAAGCAACAACATCCTGTGGAAATATAAGCAAGACATATATTCAATTTGAAATTTTCTAATAGTCCAGGTGTGGTGGCATATGCCTGTAATCCCACAATGTGTGTGTGTATACTAAGTGTATATACATAATAAAATTTTCTAATAGCCACATTAAAAAGTTAACTCAAGTTCATGAAACTGTTAGTAATGTATTTTATTTAACACAAAATGTCAAAAAATATTATTTCAGCATCAATTCAATGTAAATTGCCAATGAGATATTTTCATTTTTTTTCTGCATAAGGTCTTCATTTACACTCACGTGAATTTGGAATAGCCACACTCCAGATGTTCCACAGCCACACATGGTGAGTGGCTTACATATTGTGTGACACAGCTCTAGAAGGTAGATATTGCTTCTCCTCAGGAGGACTCACAGGGATTACCTAGTAAAGAAGATTCCTTTTTCTGAATATTTGTCTGCAGTCCATTGCAGATCTCAACTTATGGTCTTACCGCACATGACTCTCATACGTGACTCATGCAAGTGTCAATACCCAGGCTGCACTGTGTGCCACAAAGCAGGGTTTGAAGGCCAAGGCAATGACGACATGCGTTGTATATGTACATAAAATAGATGGCTCATAGGACAATCATGTAACTATCGTGACACTAAAAGATTAATTTTGAGGCTTGAAAATCCTAAAAGTATGTTGCAAAGGTGACCTTCTTTGGAGCCATAACCTAAATGAAAATGTAACCTGAAGATTGTGGTAACATGTTCTTCTCTTATAAAATTTGACCCAAAATGTCTGTATGCCACCAAATTAGCACTTGATATTCTTTACTAATTCTAATTAGTACATAGAAGTGATTATAATTGATTTTATTAAGTAGGAAAAAACTTAAAAGTATTTTAAGAATTTCTTAATTTTATAAATTTAGTCCTTTTAACAAAGGTAGGCTTGTTAAATTTTGACTAAAGTTACTAAAAGTCATCCTTGCCAAAGGATTTGCTTATATTTATTTAAAAACCTTACATTTTAAAAAAGCTGTATTACTTTTTAATACATTGGAAAGTCAATGATCACACATGTGCACTTTGAAAAGTGGTTTATAATATATGAACATCTGCTCTGCTCTATTCAGAAGATCAACAGGGAAAGTGTGATAGGATATTAAGTGTTGCCCATACCATTACTGTTACAATGAATAAGATAAATATTTGAACATAATGGCATAGTTCATCATAAAAACATATTGAGGTGTTGGGGGAATTCATAATGTTTCATTTAAACACAGCAGAAAGTAAAGGCTTGAAGTGTGCGTAGAAACAGGGCTTGAGGAACTGGGAGCTTTTCCCTTGCTATGATATTCGGTAAAGCCCTATGAACCCAGACCCTGCAAAGTTTGAAAATTAAGGTTTTCAGGCATGGTACAATTGATTTTGGGTTAGTAAAAATTTGGGAATATCTTTACTTGTGAGGTATAAAACTATTGCTCATGAGAAAGGAGAACATGGAACAATCAAAGCAAGGATCAAAAAGAAAAAAGGAACCAAAACAAAAAGAAATGTGTCTCTGTAAAGGCTGTTAGAGTTTGGAATTCAGGAAGTAGTGTTGACCGGCAAAGGGTCAGGGCGTAGATGACAGACACAGGGGACTGGTATGAGCCCTGGCTGCTTCCCACCATGCGCTCTTAGCTGTCATTAGAATCCCTGAGCTTCTGCTTCCTCACCTTTACAGTAAAAGGTGGAAGGGATGATCATTAATTTTCCTGCCAGCTCTCAGAGTCCAAGACTCTAATTTTTATATGCTAAATAATGTATGTGTTTAGGACATATTGCTACATAATTGAAATAATTGTGCATTTATTCCTGTTTAATAAATCAGGGTTTAGGTCATATTTCCTCTGTATGTTTTTTTCCAGCTTTTCCTATTTTTCTTGTTCTTCACAATTAGAGAAATCAGCCAAAAGATGGATGTTAGTGTCGGATTTGTGATATTGCCCATCTCACCACTCTAATTTTGTATACCCTTGTTCAGTGATGGCAAAGATAGTATTTTATATTAATTTAGTATTTAGGCCAGTATTTGTACATAAACACTAAATAGATAATATAACAAGACATTTAAACCTAACACAAAATTTTATATGTAACTTAAAATGTGTTTATGCATAAACAATTTTTTTGCCATCTCTCTGTTTCTTTAAGCCTGTCAGGTTAGTCACATGTGATTGGCTAGTTGGCTCATAAACAAAGGTGCAAGTAACATTTTTTTAGCTTCTAAAAGGGAACATCACATAAGCTACTGGAGATCTGGAAGAAAGTATGAGAATTTCTCTCTCTGTTTTTGTTTTCCTTTTTGACACTTTTATTTTTCCATACATTTTATAAAATACACCACCTTTTTACAGAGCTTGACAGATTTGCTATTTGAAAATAAATACTGAGGATATATATAAATTGCATGTACTATAGGTAGACATGTTCAAGAAAGTGGGGGATTTACTCTCTAAAACTGTGTTATCCTGTGGAGACGTAAGCCACATACATAATTTAAATTTCCTGGTAGCTAAATAAACAGAAAATAAGTAAAATTATATATCCAACCTATCTCAAATATCATTGAATAGGTAAACAATATACATTGATTAATGCTACATTTTGTATTCATATATTTATTTATTCATTCACTAATCTTGGAAATCCAGTGTGTATTTTACACTTACAACATATCTCTGGACCAGCCACACTCCAAGTGCTCAGTAGTTACATGCAGGTAGGCAGTTCAGTTCTCAAAGCCACGCAAAGAAGCTCTTTCTCCAGCTGGTTTGGTTTTGGCTCTCCTTCTTGTTATAGTTTTCTCCCTTCCCCTGGAATTTCACATTATAGCCCCGTTCTCATATCAGTCTCTGACCCTTTGCGATTTGGTCTGTGCACAACAAATTCAGCCTCCTGGTCTCAGTGCTCCTGCCTTGCCCCATCTCTGCCACCGACTTGGGCACTGAAGACTGTCCACCACTTCCTCCAGGAAGCACCATCTCTCTGGGTTCCTGCCTACAGGAAGTTCAGACTTTGCTTCCAAACATTTAACCATATCTAATCACTGATATTCTTCATCAATCATCACATTCCTGCTGTCTCTTAATAGTTTTCCCAACTCAGCAGCTCTCAAATCATGCTTCTCTGAGTCGGATTACGGTTTTCCATTACCCAACTCCAGTGATGGTTGTTGCTTTCTAATTTATAGAACATTTAAACAAATTTTAAAAAATTAATAGAAGGAATGCCCCAATGTCACTTTTAAATTTTACCCCATAGCATATTTCTAAGAAATTTTTTTTCTGCTAATATATCTCTTCAATCAGCACTAGCAGACAGTGAAATAAATTTAATACAGAGTCGATAATGTTAATGACAAACACTGTCAGGTATTTTTTAGAAACATTAGTTGTAATTTCTTTACAGTGGTGTATTTTGACATTTGCCAATCCATTAGTCCATTAGAATGTAAGTCTCAGACTAGAGGAACTTTTTATGCTTTTAAAACTGCAATGTTGCTACTTCTAGAATGTCTAACACACATTTGGCTTGCAGTAAATATTTATTAATAAAATGAATTTTAAAGTCATCTTTTCTAGTCATAAATTTGTTCTTGCAGGTAGAAAGCTTCATGGTGCCTTTCCACAAACAGTCCTATTATTATCAGGTGTTTCATGACCAAACTAGTTATAACACTACTTGTGAAAAGCACCTCGACATTTTAAAGACAGCTCTAGGAGTGCCTCATCACTTGAGGAAAGTTGGTTGTGTGTGCCTTGATGACAACAGGGCTCCAATATTTAATCTTTCTCAGCTTCTTTTGAGTAAGAGAGCTACCTTTACCCAGAATCAGCATTCTTCCATGACCCTGTCTTGTCCACGGGGCTTCACAGCTCTTAAGAACAAAAGCAGAAAGAGAAAGGAAAGATGGTGTCAATCTCCTCACCTAAGTGAAAAAAATCAATTTTTTTAAAAAATTTAATCTATTTCCCATTACCTTGGCAACAATTATTTTTGTTGCTTTATGTTCCCCAAGATAAAGAAACAATTTTAAAATTTTTAAAATTTAAAATTTTATAATTTAAAAAATTACCGTTATCCCTCCAAAGTAATGAAACCAACATTACTCTCATGGCATCATGAAAAGGGTGATATTGGGTCCTGGATATACTACATCATTTCTATGTCATCATGTGTAAGGTATTCTTGATCTTCAGTTACATAATCTATTAGATGGTCTTTATAATACCTTTTTGATAGGTGTATTAGTCCATTTTCACATTGCTGATAAAGACATACCCAAGACTGGGCAATTTACAAAAGAAAGAGGTTTATTGGGCTCAAAGTTCCACATGGGTGGGGAGGCCTCACAATCGTGGCAGAAGGTGAAAGGCAATTTTTACATGGTGGCAGCAAGAGAGAAGAGAGCTTTTGCAGAGAAACTCCCCTTTTTAAAACTATCAGATCTCGTGAGACTTATTCGCTATCATGAGAGCAGCATGTGAAAGACCTGGCCACATGATTCAGTTATCTCCCACTAGGTCTTTCCCACAATACGTGGAAATTATGGGAGCTACAAGATGAGATTTGGGTGGGGACACAGAGCCAAATCATATCAATAGGTTTGTTGTGAGAATTAAATGTAATGACCTGTAATGACCTATGAACAGTGCCTGATATACAAACCTAAGCACTTGCCTGGACTACAAAAATTTGTCCCCAATTTCTTCTTTCTCTGGCTTCAAAGTTTTGAACTAGGTATCCAATTAAATGATTAGTATGACAGATGAACTAGCTCTGTGTTCTTCAAATATTTTGATTGCATATATCCTTTAAGGGGTATTCAGAAAATTTGAGCAAGTTAAAGAGAAAGAAGAACTGGTGAGCACCTTTCAGAGTAGTTTTTCTTTTCTATGCTACTGTAGATGAAGATAAAGGATAAGGGTAAAGTAGACAGACAAGAACACAGACTTGTGAAATACGATAGAACCATTACAATGTAATCATTACACTTAATGATTGTGTATGCAAATGCTAGTAAGGGTAGCATTAACATTGGCTTCCCAGGATGAAAGCTGAGTAAATTCTAGGTTTGGAGGGTAAGCAGCATTTTTGCCAATTTTCAGATACAGAGAAATATCAAAGAATTTTGGCACTGTAAATTGGGAAAAAAGCTGAAATGACAAGAATGCCCTTACAAACCTCCTCTGGTCATTTACATATTCTAGAAGAAAATGCCATAATGATGTTGTTCTGTTTTCAGCATCTTATAAAACAGAATTCATCTCATCTTAAACAATTCTGAATGATTGTGGTTTTGATTTGCATCTCCCTGATAATTAGTGATGTTGAGCTTTTTTCATACGTTTGCTGGCCATTTGTACATCTTTTAAAAATAATTGTCTATTCATTCCCTTAGCCTGTTTTTTGATGGGATTGTTTGATTTTTTTCTTGCTAATTGGTTTGCGTTCCTTGTAGAGTCTGGATATTAGTCCTTTGTCAGATGTATAGATCATGAAGATTTACTCCCACTCTGTGGATTGTCTGTTTACTCTGCTGATTGTTTCTTTTGCTGTGCATAAACTTTTTAGTTTAATTAAGTCCCACCTATTTATTATTGTTTTTGTTACATTTGCTTTTGGGTCTTGGTCATTAAGTCTTTGCCTAAGCCAATGTCTAGAAGGGTTTTTCTAATGTTATCTTCTGGAATTTTTTATGGCATCAGGTCTTAGATTTAAGTTCTTAATCCATCTTGAGTTTATTTTTGTATAGGGTGAGAGATGAGGATTGTTTCATTTATTCTTGCAATAATGACCATAATAAAAAAAAATAGATGTTGGTGGCGATGTGATGAAAACGGAACACTCTTACACTGCTGGTGGGAATGTAAACTAGTACAACCACTATGGAAAACAGTGTGGAGATTCCTTAAAGAACTAAAAGTAGAACTACCATTAGATCCAGCAATCCCACTACTGGGTATCTATCCAGAGGAAAAGAAGTCATTATACAAAAATGATATTTGCACATGCATGTTTTTAGCAGCAAACTCACAATTGCAAAAATACAGAACCAGCCCAGATGCCCATCAATCAGTAAGTGGATAAATAAATTGTGTTATGTATGTATGTGTGTATACACACACACACACACACACACACATACATATCATGGGATACTATTCAGCCATAAAAAGGACCAAAATAATGGCATTCACAGATACCTGGATGGAATTGGAGACCATTATTCTAAGTGAAGTAACTCAGGAATGGAAGATGAAACGTCACATATTCTCACTCATAAGTGGGAGCTAAGCTGTGAGGATTCAAAGGCATAAGAATGATAGAATGAGCTTTGGGGACTTGGAGAAAATGGTGGGGGGTGAGGGATAAAAGACTACAAATTTGGTACAACCCCTAAACTGCTTAGGGGTTGGGTGCACCAAAATCTCACAAGTCACCACTAAAGAACATACTTATGTAACCAGACACCACCTGTTCCCCCAAAACCTATGGAAATGAAAAAATTAAATAAATAAAAATAAATAAATAATATTCTGATTAAAAAATACTTCTCTTATGACAGGGAGATCCCTCAGTACACAGGTAGGTTGTACTGCATCCATGGGCAGACATGTGTTACCCCTGCAGAGTTATGTTGTACTTCTGGAGATGTGTGGGTCAACAAAAGAACTATGCTTGGCTGTTTCATTTTGGTGAGACCTTGTTAAGGCCAGGCTTAGGAGAGCTAGGAAGAGAAGAGGTAAAGTGACCACATTGCTCTCCGTGTTCACTCAGAGCTGGAGAAACCTAAGGGCTTGAGAGGGTAATGATACTACTAGCAGTAAGCAGAGCAGGGTGAGAGTATCAATACCCAGGGGAAGGAAATTTGAGGCTAGAACACTGGATGACATGGTTGAGAATGAGAAGAGTTATATGGAGACTTTGCAGTTGCAAAACATGGGTGGATCCCAACAGACTAAGCCCACTTCAAATGTAGCCCCAGCTTCAATTCCCAGCACAGTCTTCTCTGGGATCAAACATCATCTGGTAGAGGCAATATATAAAGCCTACTGTCCATGTTTTCTCAGCATTATATTCATAACAGTAAAGATATGGAAGCAACCTAAGTGTCTGTTGACATGAATGGATAAAGAGTACGTTGTACATATACACAATGGAATATGTACAACAATGGAATATATGCAGGTTAGTATATATTTAACCTGAATATATACTATTCAGGTTAAAAACAAAGGACATTTGTGACAACATGGGTGAACCTGGAGGACATTATGTTAAGTGTAGGCCAGTCTCAGAAAGACAGATATTACACGATCTCACTCATACGTGGGAGCTAAGAAAATGAACTCACACAAGCAGGGAGTAGGATAGTGGTTACCATGGACTGGGAGAGGGGTGAACCATTAGGGAGGTGTTGGTAAAAGGACACAAAATTTCAATTAGACAGGAGGGATAAGTTCAAGAGATCTGTTGTGTGACATAGTGACTATAGTTAATAGCAATAGATCATATATTTGAAAATCGCTTAGAAATTAGATTTTTTAACGTGCTCTCACTATAAAACTAAAACTAAAATGAAACTAAACTAAACTAAAACTAAGCTAAACTAAACTAAAAATGAAAAATATGTAATGCATATATTAATTCACTTGATAGTCATAATGTGTACAAATTTCAAAACATCATGTTGTATACCATAAATATATACAAGTTTCGTTAATTCAAATGAATAAATAAATAAGTTAGAAAAGAAAATAACCAAATCTACTGACATGGGTTCACTTGCTCAAGATTAGATAATTTTTATTTTGGGGGAATTGCAGAGGAATTTTGGGCCACATTTTCCTCATGCCTGAATGTTTGCTTTTTGGGCTTCCACTAATTGCTCCCTCATTCTTTTCTCCCACGGTTTATAGACTTGATTTTGAAATTGAGCTAGAATAAGTTTTTTGCAAAGCTAAGAGTTTCAGTTTTCAAGATACTCCATAAGTATCTTGTGGAGTGGTCTTTACACTGTGGTCTTTACAGTTTTTACATTAACACCCTCTAAAGAAAATGTGAAAACATAAATATCCCTCTATTCCTCTGATCGGTAAATACTATCATCGCCAGTGGTATATATGTTGGTGTCTTGAAATATCAATGTTTTAAAATAAGGCTGTTATATGTCTTTTAAATGTATAC
Organism: Macaca fascicularis; assembly: GCF_037993035.2. Taxonomy (NCBI): domain Eukaryota; kingdom Metazoa; phylum Chordata; class Mammalia; order Primates; family Cercopithecidae; genus Macaca; species Macaca fascicularis. Next base: position 6,092,338 of record NC_088386.1, on the reverse strand, counting down.
AGTAGAATATCAGTATCATACTAATCAGGTACCAACAACTATTAACTTAAGAATGAAAAAGTCTTTAAAAGTCAAAAATGTTATATGGCTTTATTTTTTCTTAACCTTATATTCTCCTTATTTTATCACAATTTAATCCTAATGTAATTTATTTTATCACCAAAAATATTTTATCACCTTCTTATGCATCTCTGCAGTAAAAATGTACCTATATATTTAAATTTAGATGTTTGTATTTCTTGTGACCATAAGGCCTTAAGTATTATTTTTGCTTTTTGATTAAAGTTGTCTTCATAATTGCTAATAATACACACTGATTAAACAACATCACATTATAAATTTGGATAAATAACTATCAAACATAACAAATAAACTTTTAAATTTGATGCATGTTTTAATGATGTGAATTTTTTTCAATTAATTTATGTCCCCACAAATAAACAATACTAAATGCTAAAACAAGATAGGGCTTGGTGCAAATTAACAAGAAAAAGAAAATAAAGTTTAGACTACATTAACTCTAAGCCTTAAAAAGGTGAATTAATAATTGTTGTTGATGCATTATTTACAGTAAAATGAACTATATAGTCTCACTAATTATTCCAGATTTAATTAGTTCATGCCAGAAATAAATAAATGAGCAGATAAAAGTTTAGATAATTACAGAGTGTCAGATACTTTATACCAAGTAAATATGAATATAAATTTAGAAAATATGATGAACTTTTGGGAAAAGTTAATAAAAGTATTTCTTCTACATATTTGAATAAATAATATAAAACACTCACTTATTTATTTTTCTAATTAATTAATTATTTTAAAGATAGAGTCCCCCTCTGTTGCCCAGGCTGGAATGCAGTGGCACAATCACAGCTCACTGCAGCCTCAAACTTCTGTGCTCAAGCAATCCTCCTAACTCAAACTCCTGAGTACCTGGGACCACAGGCATGAGCCATCACACTCAAATAATTATTTTATATTTTATAGAGACAGGATCGTGCTCTGTTGCCCAGGTTGGTCTCACACTCCTGGCCTCCTGAAATGTTGGGATTACAGGTTGGAGCTACTGTGTCCAGCCTCACTTACTTCTAATGTATGCTTTTATTACTCAATGACTTTGGTTGATTCAAAGAAAGTAAACACTGTGCTTTTAATCATCTCTTCTTTGAAATCATGCAGGATTTTCAACTGAGATACAAACCAAAACAAAAATAAATGAAAGAATGCGCAAATATGCAAAAGATGAAATTGCAGTGAAAACACGTTCTGGCAGATTGGTAATGTTCAGCATCATTGTTACAATTCTTGACTATGTTATGTCTAGACACCCAAATAGTCTACACATATAAATCGATAAGGACACAGTCTTGGCATCAATTTGTTGTCTGAAAGAAGCAAAACACTGTCACCTTTAATTGTTCTTGATAACATTGTCTTTGCTTTGCTCATATGTGACTCTCTCTTTGAAACAATGAATTCTTTGACAACTGTTAAAGGATGGAAGACCTCTTATTTTAACTTACGGTTTCTTCATCAAAAGAGATCCGGGTGACTTTAATATTTCAAATAATCCAATATCTTGGTATGCTGCTTTTCTCTTTTGTTTTTGTATTTTTACACTCTAGATTTACAACAGTTTTAATCAAGGTTTTGCTTTTTTTTTTTTTTTTTTTTTTTTTGAGTACAATGGCAAGATCTCGGCTCACTGCAACCTCCACCTTCAGGGTTCAAGTGATTCTTCTGCCTCAGCCTCCCAAGTAGCTGGAATTACAGGCACCCGCCACCACACCCGACTAATTCTGTATTTTTAGTAGAGATGGGTTTTCACCATGTTGCCCAGGCTGGTCTCGAACTCCTGACCTCAGGTGATCCACCCACCTCGGCTTCCCAAAATGCTGGGATTAAGGCGTAAGCCACCATGCCTGGCCAATTTTGCTTTTCTTTTGCAATATTTATATGCTTAAATTATTTTCTCGTCTTGTTTCACACCTAGGACTTTCTGTAAATGGTTAAATAAGAGTAGTGATAGTATAAATCCATGTAATTCCATTTATTAACAGTAGTTTAAATTAATTTGAAGTTTGCTATACATTTTTTCCTTTTGGGAAAGTAGTTGTTAAATAAAAGTAATTTTTATTACTATTTTGGTAAACATTTATTTTTAAGATATATTAGTATTATGTTTTATGAAATCACTTTTTCTGTATAATTTGAGATGCTATATGATTTGTTTCCATTATTTCATTAATATAATGAATTATGTTGATCTATTTTCAAATGTTAAGCCAGTATTTTACTTCTGGGATAAACTCAATTTCAACATTGTATGCTATTATTTAAATTATCACTGAATTAGGGTTTCTACTATTATACTTAGGGAGGCTTATGAGAAAGAATGGCTTATAATTTTATTTTTCTGTAAATGTTTTGTTAGGTTTGTAATTGTTATTATTCAGTCTTCACAAAATGATTTGAGAATTTCCTATTTTTATTGTGGTCTCTGAAATATTTCATGTAAGATTAAGTTTTTCTCATGTATTTGGAAGATATTTAAAAAATTAAATATTTAGAAACTATTTATACCTGGAGCTTTTTGTTCTGTATTTAATAAGCATAAAGTTCTCACAATACCCTTTTGTTGTTTATAGGATCTATAATGATACCCTATTTTTCTTTTCTGATATTAGTAATTTATTTTCTTATTTAATACTTGATCACATTTAGAAGGGCTTATCTGCTGTTTTACTCCTTCCAAAGAACTGATTTTTAGTTTGTTGATATTCTGTACAATATTGTCTATATGTGCATATGTCCTATTTAATTCATTCTGCTGTTGTCCTTAACTTTGCATCATTCTAGTTTATTTGAGGTTTAATTTAACTAAATCTTCAGAATGGTAATTTAGTTAGTTGGTTTTTGGTATTCTTTTTTTTTTAGATTGCGCTTTTTTGTCTTTATTTCTTAATTTTTTATAGATATATAATAGTACAGATTTATGGGATACATGTGACATTCTGTTAAAATCATACAATGCATATTTACCAAATATGGGTAATTGAGATCATCATCACCTCAAATTTAGGGCTATAAATTTCCCTTGAAGAATGCCTTGCCAGGTGCAGTGGCTCATGCCTGTAATCCCAGTACTTTGGGAGGCCGAGGAGGGTGGCTCACAAGGTCAGGCATTCAAGACCAGCCTGGCAGCGTAGTGAAGCACTGTCTCTACTAAAAATACAAAAAATTAGCCAGGCATGGTGGCAGGCGTCTGTAATCCCAGCTACTCAGGAGGCTGAGGCAGGAGAATCGCTTGAACCTGGAAGGTGGAGGTTGCGGTGAGCCAAAATAACGCCACTGCACTCTAGTCTGGGCAATAGTGTGAGATTCCATCTCAAAGGAAAAAAAAAAAAGAGTGCCCTTAGCTGCTGCTCACACATTCTGATATTTTGTCTTTCCACTATTACTCATTGCAAATATAATTTAGTTTCCATTGTGATTCCTTTGTTGTCCAATAAGATATTTAGAAATCCATAAAATAATTTCCAAACATGGGGGTATAGGGAGTCCTAGTTATGATTTCGTAATTTATTTCCAATTTACTTCAACTGTATCATACTTTGTATGATTTAATGCATTTTAAATATATGGCTTACTCAGTATTCCAGCATAAAATTAATATTACTAAATGCTCCATGCATGCTAACAATTGCATTGTTTATTATTAATCATATTGTTAAAATAATCTACTGTTTTGACTAATTTTTCTCTCTCTGACTGAGCAATATACATTAGTAATTCCCAAACATGATTCTGTATCAGAACCATATGTAGAGGTGATAAAAAGATCCAGTGTATCTGCGGGGACTTAAGGAACCTGTATTTTTAAAAACTGACAAAATAATTTAATGCCATCAGGTAGAAATGACTGTATGCTATTTGATATGGTTTGGCTGTATCCCCACTGAAATCTCATCTTGTATTCCCACATGTTACGGGAGGGAAACAGTGGGAAGTAATTGAATCATGAAGGTGGTTCTTTCCTGTGCTATTTTTGTGATAGTAAATAAGTTTCATGAGGTCTGATGGCTTTATGGGGTGAAGTTTCCCTGTACAAGCTTTCTTTTTGCCTTGCTCTTCCTTGCCTTCTGCCCTGATTGTGAGGCTTCTGCAGTCACGTGGAACTGAGTTATCCATGAAACCTCTTTCTTTTGTAAATTGCCCAGTCTCATGTGTGTTCTTATCAGCTTTAAGAAAACAGATTAATACAGCAAATTGGTATCAGCAGAGTGGGACATTGCTGAAAGGATACCTGAAAATGTGAAAGCAACTTTGGAACTGGATAACAGGCAGAGGTTGGAACAGTTTGGAAAGCTCAGAAGAAGACAGAAAAATGTGAGAAAGTTTGGAACTTCCTAGAGAATTGTTTAATGGTTTTGACAAAAAATGCTGATCGTGATATGAACAATAAGGTCCAGGCTGAGGTGGTCTCAGAGGAAGATGAGGAACTTGTTTGGAAGTGGAGCAAAGGTGACTCTTGTTATGCTTTAACAGAGACTGCTGGCATTTTGTCCCTGCCCTAGAGATTTGTGGAACTTTGAACTTGTGAGAGACGATTTAGGGTACCTAGTGGAAGACCATTTAAGAGGTGCCTTGTGTGCTGTTAAAGGCATTCAATTTTAGAAGAAAAACAGAGCATACAAGTTAGGAAAATTTGCAGCTTGACAATTCAATAGAAAAGAAAATCCCATTTTCTTCGCAGAAATTCAAGCTGGCTGCAGAAATTTGCATAAGTAACAAAGAGCTCAATGTTAATCCCCAAGACAATGGGGAAAATGTCTCCATGACATGTCAGAGGTCTTCATGGCAGCCCATCCCAACCCAAGCCCAGAGGCCTATTAAAAAAAAATGGTTTCGTGGGCCAGGCCCAGGGTCCCCATGCTGAGTACAGCCTAGGTGCTTGGTCCCCTGGCTCCCAGTCACTCCAGGTGTGGATGTAAGGGGCCAACACAGAGCTCAAGCCATGGCTTCAGAGGGTGCAAGCCTCAAGCCTTGGTAGCTTCCACATGGTGTTGAGCCTGCAAGTGCACAGAAGTCAAGAAGTGGGGTTTGGGCCTACGTTTGATTGATGTACCTGAAAGTGACAGGGATCATGGAACCAAGCTGGAAATGCACTCCAGGATATTATCCAGGAGAAATTCCCTATCATAGCAAGACAGGCCAACATTCAAATTCAAGAAATACAGAGAACACTACAAAGATACTCCTCGAGAAGAGAAACCCCAAGACACGTAACTGTCAGATTCACCAATGTTGAAATGAAGGAAAAAATGGTAATGGCAGCCAGAAAAAAAAGTCAGGTTACCCACAAAGGGAAGTCCATCAGGCTAACAGCAGATCTTTCTACAAAACTCTACAAGCCAAAAGGGAGTGGAGGCCAATAATCAACATTCTTAAAGAAAAGAATTTTCAACCCAGAATTTCATATCCAGCCAAACTAAGCCTCATAAGTGAAAGAGAAATAAAATCCTTTACAGACAAGCAAATGCTGAGGGATTTTATTGCCACTAGGCCTACCTTCCTTACAAGAGCTCCCAAAGGAAGCGCTAAATATGGAAAGGAAAAACCTGTACCAGTCACTGCAAAAACATACCAAAATGTAAAGACCATCGACACTATGAAGGAACTGCATCAACTAATGTGCAAAATAACCAGCTAGCATCATAATGATAGGATTGAATTCACACATTAACAATATTAGCCTTAAATGTAAATGGGCTAAATGTCCCAATTAAAAGATGGAGACTGGCAAATTGGATAAAGAGTCAAGACCCATCAGTGTGCTGTATTCAGGAGACCCATCTCACGTGCAAAGACACACATAGGTTCAAAATAAAGGGATGGAGGAATATTTATCAAGCAAATGGAAAGAAAAAGAAACAGCAGCATTTGCAATCCTCGTCTCTGATAAAACAGAAAAAAAAGACAAAGAAGGCCATTACATAAAGGTAAATAAATCAATGCAAGAAGAAGAGCTAACTATCCTAAATATATATGTACCCAATACTGGAGGACCCAGATTCAGAGGCTTAGACTCCCACACAATAATAGTGAGAGACCTTAACACCCCACTGTCAATATTACACAGATCAATGAGACAGAATATTCACAAGGATATTCAGTACTTGGACTCAGCTCTGGACCAAGTGGACCTAATGGACATCTACAGAACTCTCCACCCCAAATTATCATTCTTCTCGGCACCACAGAGCACTTATTCTAAAATTAACCACATAATCAAAGTAAAACACTCCTTAGCAAATGCAAAAGGACAGAAATCATAACAAACAGTCTCTCAGACCACAGTGCAATCAAATTAGAACTCAGCATTAAGAAACTCACTCAAAACCACACAACTATAGGGAAACTGAACAATCTGCTCCTGAATGACTACTGGATAAATAATGAAATTAAGACAGAAATAAATGAGTTCTTTGAAACCAATGAGAAACAATACACAATGTACCAGATTCTCTGGGACACAACTAAAGCAGTGTTTAGAGGGAAATTTATAGAACTAAATGATCACATGAAAAAGCAGGAAAGATCTAAAATCAACATCCTAACATCACAATTAAAAGAACTAGAGAACCAAGCGCAAACAAGTTCAAAAGCTAGCAGAAGACAGGAACTAACTAAGATCAGAGCAGAACTGAAGGAGATAGACGAAAAATCTCTTTAAAAAATCAATGAATTCACCAGCTGGCTTATTGAAAAAATTAACAAAATAGATAGACACTAGCCAGACTAATAAAGAAGAAAAGAGACAATAATCAAATAGACAGAATAAAGAATGATAAAGGGGATATCACCACCAATCCCACAAAAATACAAACTAACATCAGAGAATACTATAAACACCTCTATGCAAATAAACTAGAAAATCTAGAAGAAATGGGTAAATTCCTAGAAACATAAACCCTCTCAAGACTAAACCAGGAAGAAGTCAAATCCCTGAATAGACTAATAACAAGTTCTGAAATTGAAGGAGTAATGAATAGCCTACCAACCAAAAAAAGCCTAGGAACAGACAGATTCACAGCCAAATTCTATCAGAGGTACAAAGAGGAGTTGGTATTATTCCTTCTGAAACTATTCCAAGCAATAGAACAAGAGGGACTTCTCCCTAACTCATTTTATGAGGCCAGCATCATCCTGACACCAAAACCTGGCAGAGACACAACAAAAAAAGAAAATTTCAGGCCAACATCCTTGATGAACATCAATGTGAAAATCCTCAATAAAATGTTGGCAAACTTAATCCAGCAGCACATCAAAAAGTTTACCCACCACAATTAAGTTGGCTTCATCCCTGGGATGCAAGGATGGTTCAACATATGCAAATCAATAAATGTAATCCATCACATAAACAGAACCAATGACAAAAACCACATGATTATCTTAATAGTTGCGGAAAAGGCCTTTGAAAAAATTAAACACCCCATTTATGTTAAAACACTCAATAAACTAGGTATTGATGGAACGTATCTCAAAATAATAAGAGCTATTTATGACAAACCCACAGTCAATATCATACTGAATGGGCAAAAGTTGGAAGCATTCCCTTTGAAAAATGGCACAAGATAATGATGCCCTCTCTCACCACTTCTATTCAACACAGTATTGGAAGTTCTGGCCTGGGCAATCAGGAAAGAGAAAGAAATAAAGGATATTCAAATAGGAAGAGAGAAAGTCAAATTGTCTCTGTTTGGAAATGACATGATTGCATATTCAGAAACCCCATCATCTCAGCCCAAAAACTCCTTAAACTGATAAGCAACTTTAGCAAAGTCTCAGGATACAAAATCAATGGGCAAAAATCACAAGCTGCATCCATGTCCCTACAAAGGACACAAACTCATCCTTTTTTATGGCTGCATAGTATTCCATGGTGTATATGTGCCACATTTTCTTAATCCAGTCTGTCACTGATGGACATTTGGGTTGATTCCAAGTCTTTGCTATTGTGAATAGTGCCGCAATAAACATACGTGTGCATGTGTCTTTATAGCAGCATGATTTATAAACCTTTGGGTAATAAATGAGTGTAACTAGAATGCTTGTAACACAAAGAAAGGATAAATGTCTAAGGTGATGGATACTCCATTTACTCTGATGTAAATCATCACACATTATATGCCTATATCAAAGTATTTCACGTACCTTGTAAACATATATATCTACTATATTCCCATCAAAATAAAAATAAACATTTTATTTAAAAAATCACAAGCATTAAGAAACAACAAAAAATAGACAAACAGAGAGCCAAATCATGAGTGAATGCCCATTCACAATTGCTACAAAGAGAATAAAATACATAGGAATACAACTTACAAAGGATGTGAAGGACCTCTTCAAGGAGAACTACAAGCCACTGCTCAAGGAAATAAGAGAGGACACAAACAAATGGAAAAACATTCAATGCTCATGGATAGGAAGAATCAATATTGTGAAAATGGCCATACTGCTCAGAGTAATTTATAGATTCAGAGCTATCCTCATCAAGCTACCACTGACTTCCTTCACAGAATTAGAAAAAACTACTTTAAAGTTCATACAGAACCAAAAAAGAGCCCATATAGCCTATAAAATCCTAAGTCAAAAGAACAAAGCTGGAGGCATCACTCTACCTGACTTCAAACTATACTACTAGTCTACAGTAACCAAAACAGAATGGTACCAAAACAGAATGGTACCAAAACAGATATATAGACCAATGGAACAGAACAGAGGCCTCAGAAACATCTTTCTTTCGTAAATTGCCCAGTCTCAGGTATGTCTTTATCAGCAGCGTGAAAATGAACTACTACACTATTCAGTCAGTCTACATGAGGAGATTTGGTGCATCTAGGCCATTAAATACTATCTTTATCTGTCTGATACGTTTTTATCTTAAGATGATGCTTCTCTTCCTGATTTGAAATGTTCGAATTTCAGGAGTTTTTTCATTGGCTTCACATAGTTGTTCTGATGCTTCCTCAGTTTATGTGTTCCAAACAAAACCCAAAATGATTTTATTTTTTGAAAAACCACTGTTGATTTTAGGGTAAGAATTCCTTTAAGTCACCTTATTTTATGAGTTCCATATAAATCTCATATGAGTTCCCTTCTGTGATTAATCCATGCTTTTTTTCCCTACCCCCGTCAATCATTCACCCTCCCTGCAGAGCTTTGTACTCTATGATGCTGATCTGTACAAAGGCACAATCCAACCTAAAATGAGGAGGGAAGAGACAGGGTAAGGAGACGTATTTATGTGATTCCTGTTCGTTTGCTTGTCCTCGCACTGGCTATGTTTCCTCAGGTACAGCTCTGGCAGCCTTTCTTCTCTGTCTCTGGATCTAAGGTACTATGGCAATACTGATTACTCCATTTTCACCTTTAAGCCAAGGAGTGGTAAAAGCTCCCGATTACAGGTAATCCCTGGAATCCCCAACATCCCTTGTTGCTTCCTGGCTCACACTCTTCACACATCTAACTGGTCATTGAATTCTTTCGAGTTGAGCACTTTTAAGGGCTCGCTGGATATGCCACTCAAAATAAGACAGATACAACTGCTGTGGCTTCCCATAGCATTTGGAAAAAAATACAAGCCTTGACCTTGCTCCTGAAGACTCTAGATGCCTGCCCCTGTCTATCTTTTCCACCTTTTCCTACCATACTCACCTCCTCATCATCTACACGCTACTTTCTGTTTCTTTAACCTGCAAAGTTTAATAGCTCCTCACTACTTTTTTTTCCGAACTATGACTGCAATGGTATTCTTCTTTCAGATGATTAAATGCCTGCATCCATCTGGTCTGTAGAATCTTGATTCTCATATTATCAGCTAAAAGACTTCTTCATCACCCTACTCTGCTGGGAAAACAAAAGAAACAAGGAAAATTAGTTGGAAGGTATAAAGAGGAAACTTAATTGACCCCACCATTCTCAAAATGGCTAGTTCAATTTACAGACTGTGCATTATTCCAATAGTTACCCCTTTGGTGAATGCATGCTGTAAAGTTCCAAAATTGTACAATAGGCAAGAAGATTTCCACAAAGCCAATGAAATCACTAATTCGAAAATAAGATTAAACAAATAGTATTTAACTTTTTATGGCTTCAAGGGTGTTATTTCAATGGTGCAGGTTTATTTGCATAATCTGCATATGTATATTCTGAACTTTATCTTCCCCTAGTATCTATCTGCAGTGTGAATGTGTCTACAAGGCTGGAACTTAATGATTCATTTAGGCAGCCCCTTAGCATACACTAGGATATCTTGTCTTTTTTTTTTTGCGTTATTTCCATCAAAACATGTAAACATTTTCTTGATTTAATAACAATAGAAAAGGTATGAGAAAAGACAAATTGTCTAGAAAAAAACCCATCAACCCACCATTATGATTTATATGGCACAATCTGAAACACCTTTGCAGTATGTTTGTATAAAAAAAGTCTATAAAAATGAATGGCTGGGTGGAATTCATTATAGAATGAAATTTGCATTAAAGGTGAGCTTTCTGCTAAACAAAGACATGAAGAAATCTTTAGAAAATGTGGAAACACTGGAGACTGACAAGTTAATTTCTGTGTCTGACAAAAAGGCCTAAGGTCTAAGCTAGATAAAGACTGATGCCCTAGAAAATCTGAGCTGTGGAATCACCTTTGAAATCTTGGTTTCACTATTTATGAGTCATGTCACTGTAGGCAAGGACCTTAGCCTCTGAGTCTCAGCTTTCTCATTCTGTGAAAGGAAATAGTATTACCTCGCTGATTGAATCATGAAGCTGAGAGTTGAAGCACTCAGTTCAGTACCTGGTAGAGCCTTGAAGCTCTGTCAGTGTCCATCAGTGTCATCCAGAAACAACCTACTCAACCAACTACATACCAGTCATGATGTCCTGGTCCTTTGTAAGAGTCTGCCAAGCTGAAAAACAATGTTCTGAAGTCCATCTTGAAGTAATACACTAATCAATTGTGCCTTAGTCTGTTTTGTGTTGCTATAACAGAATACCACAGACTAATTTATAATGAACAGACATTTATTTGGCTGATAGTCTGGAGGCTGGGAAGTCCATGGCTGAGGCACCTCATCTGGTGAGGGGTTTCTTGCTGCATCATCTCACAGGCTGAAGGCATCATGTAGGTGAGAGAGAGCAAGGGAAGGGGACAAACTCATCTTCATAAGGACCCGGCTTTCACAATAGCAAACCCACTCCCACAATAACAGCAAGTTGTATTATGCCAAAGGTTGAATTGATGATACTCAAATTTGTTAATCAATCTATAGACTTGTTTATTTACACAGACTCCTGGGTAAAGGCAGCATCTTCATGCTGGACCCTTAGTCTCCTTAAACCCTTTCTTGCTGTCAGAGACAAAATGATGTCGGAGCCCACATTAACAAAATCTGTTTATGCATAAGCTGAAAAAAAATCTCATTTGCCCTCACTTTTGTTTCAGCAGGGGCTCAAGGGTGTTCGAAAGGAGAGTAAGTTTAAACAGTAGAAAGAGGAAAGACTGTTGGGCACACATGCTATTGAGAGGTGAAGCCAGCTGGGCTTCTGGGTCAGGTAGGCACTTGGAGAACTTTTCTGTCTAGCTAAAGGATTGTAAACACACAAATCAGCACCCTGTGTCTAGCTAAAGGTTTGTAAACGCACCAATCAGCCCTATGTAAAAATGCACCAATCAGCACTCTGTGTCTAAAGGTTTGTAAATGCACCAATCAGCTCTCTGTGAAAACGCACCAATCAGTGCTGTGTCTAGCTAAAAGTCTGTAAACACACCAATCAGCACTCTTTAAAAATGCACCAATCAGCGCTCTGTGTCTAGGTAAAGATTTGTAAATGCACCAATCAGCATGCTGTAAAAATGGACCAATCAACACTCTGTAAAATGGACCAATCAGTGCTCTGTAAAATGGACCAATCACCATGACATGGTGGGGGGGGCGGGTAGCAAATAAGGGAATAAAAGCTGGTCACCTGTGCTAGCAGGGGCAATCCACTGGAGTCCCCTTCTGTGCTGTGGAAGCTTTGTGCTTTCGCTCTTTAGAGTAAATCTTGCTGCTGCTTAGTTTTGGGTCCAAACTACCTATATGAGCTGTAACACTCATCTCCAGAGTCTGTGGCTTCATTCCTGATGTCAGGGAGACCACATACTCAGGAGGAACAAACAACTGCAGAGGCACCACCTTTAAGAGCTGTAACACTCACTGCCAACTTCTGTGGTTTCACTCCTGAAGTGAGCAGGACCACAAATCCACTGGGACACATCTGAACATCTGAAGGAGCAAACTACAGATACAGCATCTTTAAGAACTGTAACACTCACCGCAAGGGTCCACGGCTTCATTCTTGAAGTCAGCGAGACTAAGAACCCACTGGAAGGAACTAATTCCAGACACACTATTAAGGTGGCATATCAAGAAATGGGGAGAGTTTCTAATTGGTCTTCAGGCAGGTTTGGCAGTCCTTGGTTGGCTGAAAGAGGGCAAGGAAGCAGGTGGAAACATTTCAAAAGAGGGTTACTGAATGTTAGTTACAGGGGGTTCTGTGTAACTGGGCATTTCCTCACAAAGTGGGGGTTGACAGAAGAATTTTTTGTCAGACTCTCAATATTGCTTGTGGGAGAGGGCGAGCCTGGCCTCCATGAGAGGAAGTTTCTTATTGCTGGATATATGTGCCTTTGGCCAGGCCTGAGATCTTTTACTTGAGCTTTCCCTTCAAAGATCTCACTCCATGTTGCAAGCCCCCCCGTTAAGCATCTAGATGCTGTGGTTACGTGTGCTGTTCTCCTGGCCTCACACCAGGCAGTAGTGCTCCCGTTGTGCTCAGCAGAAGCCTGGAGAGTGACTTAATTTCTCAGAGCTGGGGAGAAACGAATTCAGATCTGAATCTCTGTCTCTGGTTTCCAAACCGAAAAGTTCCCCTTATCCTGGGCCTTGTCTTTATTCACAAATCAAAGAAAAATGGTATACTGGGAACTTTTGAGCCAGAAAATTATATCCTTACATTTAGGCTAAAGAATCTGTGGTTTAGAAGTAAAAATGGACTTGTGGAAGAGCATACAGCTAACTAGTGACAGATCGCAGGGCTAATAACAGAATTAATATGAGATTTTCAGAACCCGGGCTCACGCACAGCAGCTCCTTTGATTATGACCTGTGTGATTTTTATTTTGGTTGTGAATGAGGTAGCCATATGTCACACGTTTTGACTGTGCCTGCCGAAAGTATGGCATAAGTGGAAGATCACAGCTTCCTCATCAGTGGCTTTTTTGTTTTTTTGAGATGGAGTCTCCTGCTGTCACCCAGGTTTGAGTGCAGTGGCAGGATCTCGGCTCACTGCAAACTCCGCCTCCTGGGTTCACGCCATTCTCCTGCATCAGCCTCCCCAGTAGCTAGGACTGCAGGCGCCCACCACCATGCCTGTTTTTTAATTTTATTTTATTTTATTTATTTTTTTATTTTTAATAGAGACGGGGTTTCACTGTGTTAGCCAGGATGGTCTCAATCTCCTGACCTCCTAATCCACCCACCTTGGTCTCCCAAAGTGCTGGGATCACAGGCATAAGCCACCGCGACCGGCCATCAGTGATTATTATAAAAATTAAATTAATATAGGTAAAGTCCTCTCACGAGGTCTTTGAACATGTTGGGAACTGAAGTGATCCACGGGGGCACAAGCGAGCAGCACAGTAGTGCCGTCCACTTGAGCTTCCTGGGGCAGCTGCCTTAATGCCTCTTCATGAAGCTATTTTATTAATGCCACATTTTGATTTAGATGGGTCCCAGCAATGCCCAGCTCACCCCCAGCCCGATGCCTGTGTGTAACTCTGCTTTGGATGCCCTTAGCATTTGGATAAAATCTGAAATTGAGATAATGCAAGTAAGTTAAATTTTAGAGGGAATCCCTTTTTGGGTTTCTTAGAAATGCAAAGCCAATGGGTTTCGAAGCAAGGAAGACTGCCCTGCCCATCCTCTGAACCACGTTTACCAAAGGGCAACAACCCGATCTATTTAAATCAATATGCACTGATTTATAGTTGTCTTTACCGATTATGTCCTTCAAGAAGAGTATCTTTGCTTTATTGCTTAATTTTACTGGGTCTTTCCAAAAGGGCAGAGGTTTCTTTAAAATATATGCAGGAGGTGAGAAAGTGCTGATTTAACTCTCAGGGCAATTCATAAGTAATATAAAATTGAGTGGCTTCATTACTGTAGTCACCTAATTTAATGCATTCAAAAATGCAAACTTCCTGGCAAATCAACCCTAAAGATTATCATCTGTGTTACGGGAGGTCTTTGGAAACTAAACTTACTCTATTCCTTCTTAACCAACCCCCCACTACCCTGCCACTACAGCCCCCCAACTATTTCTGATACTACCTCACACCTAGAGGCTTCCAGTTAAGGTCTTACAAAAGTGATCATTTTCTATTAGCTATGCTACTCTGACCCTGCAAGTTGACTTCGCCCTTTTTGTCTGCTGACTTCAATGGATCGGCCAGTGGATTGGTCAGTGTTACCATTCACAATGACTGTGTGTGTCGTATGTGTATGCATACGCATATATATGTGTATATACACACATGTAAATATGTATATCTGTAATAATTTCGATATTATATGCATATTGTTTATATAAACTATACGCATTAATTTCATGTTATATACACATATAGCATGTATACATTATCTATTAATACATGTTCTTCTTATACAGTAATGTCACCAAAGACTACCTGATGTAGGAAAAGTTTACACAGTTTGAGGAAGAATAGCCTCCCACCCAAAATTATCTGAGTCCTCGTTTACATGTTAGCAATTTCACAAATGCAGTTTTTGTCTGCAGAAACCTAGACCTTGCTTTTTGAAGCAGCATGCTACAGTGGAAAGTACACACAATTATCTGGGCACAAGATTTAGTCCACACAACACAGTCCTTGGCTATGTTGCCTTGGGCATGGTACTTAATGCTGCAGACGCTCAACTTCCCTGGTAGAAACAGGGGGCTAAAAGTCACATTTTAGAAGGTAATTGTGAAAATGGGATGCCTCTTAAGTCTATAGCATAGTGTCTAGCCTGCAGCTATGGTCCAGAAAATAGCTTTCCTTTATTGCCATGGTAACAGGGGGCCTCTTGGGCTGCAAAGAGTGGGGACGGGTCACTGCAGGCTCTGTCCCCTGTCCCTGACAGAAGCTCAGAGAAACCCTTGAGATTCTCCCTTTAGCAGGCCCTGTGCCCTTCACCCACAGCCAGACAGGAAGCAGGGGAAAATAGATGGGAAGGTGCTTTGGAAGTCAATGTACTCTATAAATCCAAGATATTATTCTTAAACAGATGGCTAAGCTTTTCACGGCCCACTCAATCTCCTAAATCCTCCATCCTGCTCAATTTCTTAGTACTGGATACTTAGTAATACACTGAGGAATTCTTCTCCTCCTGGTTCTTTCTCTGTCTTGCCTGGCTGTCCTTCTTTCTGCGTTTTTTCATCATTTGGAAAATACCCTTCCCTTGAACCTCAAGCAGGGCTCACTTCTGCGACAGGAATTTCTAGGCAATAAGAAGTTAGGAAGGTAAAAGGAACAGGGAAGCAAAAAAGCAGGTTCTCCATGAATCCACTATCAGCTTGCATTTCATTAAGATGGGAGACTCGGACTTCTAAGCTTCTTTCCTGTCCCCACCTTTGCCTAAACAGCCCCATCGAGTTGCTGGCTCTCTGATCCTTATCTAGTAGCCAGCACTAGCCACTCTTCCACAGGTAGCCTGGACATGGCCCCTCTCAGCTGACTGGAAACCACGTTCTCTTGGCACCTTCTAGCTAAATTATGTTTCTCCCCTTTATCACCTCCTCACTATTTATTTGCCTTTCCCTCAAGCTGCTTTGAGGACACAGACCATGGGCTTGATTTCTGTCATCTCAGTGCCAGGTGTACGGTGGAGCTTTATGGGCACCTGCTGAATTGACTTGGTCAGTTTCTACTGGCAGACACAGGACAGGGTGCAGCCTGGTCCAGGGCAGAGGCTCTGTCAGTTCTGTTGATTCTGTTAATTCCAGTATCCAGAAAGTGCATAGAAGAGAGTGGGATCTCAAAATCTTTTGAATAAATAAATGAAACAATAAAACCAGAATTTCATCAGAAGCATATTTAAAACATATATATCTTTATTGAGATACAGTTACATGTCATACAAGTTATCCCATTCAAAGTAAAAGTCAGCGTTTGCTAGTATATATACAGATAAGCACAACTATCTCCACAGTAGATTTCAGAATATTTTCATTGCCTCAAAAAGCAACTCTGTACCCTTTCGCTGTTACTGTCTTTCCCCATATATTCTTCCAGTCCCAAGCACCACTCATCTGCTTTCTTCTCTGTAGATTTACTTGCTCTAAACATTTTATGTGAATAGAATCATGTAATATGTAGCCTTTTGTGACCAGCTTCTTTGACTTAACAAAATGTTATCAATATGTATTCAGATCTTAGCATGGATAACTGCTCAATTCCTATTGTGACGGAATAATCGCCATTGTATGGACAAAGCACATTTTGCTTCATTCATTCATCAGTTGATGGATATTTGGGTGACTCTGAACATCCATTTTTAAATATTTGTGTAAACTTATGGTTTCATTTATCTTGGCAATATACTCAGGAGTGGAATTGCTGTGTCAAATTGTAACTCGAGATTTAATTGACCTGCGAGGCTGCTTTCCAACGCAGCTGCAACACTTAACATTCCACCAACACTGTATGAGGGTTAGAATTTCTCCACCTCTCCGCCAACATTGGCTATTATAGACTTTTAATTCTAGCCATGCTAGTGGGTATAAAATGGCATCGCACTGTGGTTTTGCTTTGCGTTTTAATGATAACTAATCATGAAAGCATCTTTTCTTGTGCTTATTGAACATTCGTATGTCCTGGAAAAATACCTATTCAGATCCTTTGCTCATTTTAAATGTTTTTATTATTGGGTTCCAATAGTTATTTATATATTCTGGATATTAATCTCTCATCAGATATATGATTTGAGAATATTGTTGCCAAAGTGCCAGGAGTTTGGTCTTGTCACTCACAGCACAGAAAGCCAGTCACTAAGACAGCAAGATTTGCCAGGGAAGAGGCTTTTCAAAAATTCGGTTGATATTAACCACAGACAAGGGGAGATCAGTCTCAAATCCATCTCTCCTAAATGACTAAAATTGGGGGCTTACATAGTGGGGAAGGAATGCAGCCACATGTGGGAAAACAGGAATTAGGGAGAGGTCAGGAAGCAATCAAGGAAATGAGGGGTCTGGCATCTCACTGCTTGGGTGTGGTGATTTGGTGAGTTTCAATTTCTTGCTTGTGGATCAGTTTCCTGAGGAAGGGACTCAGATAAGACAAATATAAATTTCTAGTTTTAAGACTGAAAGATCATTTCTATATTTATCCACAAAGCAGTAAACATCAGTTCTATGGGACAATTGAGCTGGCTTTAATATTTTCTCCCGTTGGGTGAGCTATCTTTCCTTTTTTTTTAATTTTTTTATTTTTTTATTTTTTGGCAGTGTCCGCTTAAGTATAAACTTTTAAATTTTGAAGTCCAATTTACTTACTTTTTTCCTATGTTGCTTGTGGTTTTAGTATCACATTGAATAATCTTTTGAAAAATCTAAGGTCATAAATATATACTTCTATGTTTTTAACTAAAAGTTTTAGTTTTTACATTTAGGTTTTGGATACTTTTTTGTTTTTTTTTTAAATATAGTATGAGATAAGAGTACACCTTTATTCTTCTGGATGTGGCTATCTTTTCAATAAAGATGATTCTTTCCTCATTGTATATTTTTGGCACCCTGGTCAAAAATCATTTAATCAGAGATGCCTAAGTTTGTTTATGGATTTTTAATTATATTCCATTTATCTACATTTTACACTTGTACCAGTATCACAGGTTTTGAATCCAAGAAATGTGAGTCTATCTACTTTGTTATTTTTCTAATTATTCTGACGATTTTGTGTCCTTGCAATTCCATATGAATTTTAAAATCA
Source organism: Macaca fascicularis (assembly GCF_037993035.2). Classification (NCBI taxonomy): domain Eukaryota; kingdom Metazoa; phylum Chordata; class Mammalia; order Primates; family Cercopithecidae; genus Macaca; species Macaca fascicularis. The sequence goes on along the minus strand of NC_088386.1, from coordinate 6,074,248 downwards.
GTTTGTCAATTTCTACAAAGTGGCCCACTGGGTTTCTGATGGGGATTAAGTTGAATCTGTAGATCAGTTCAAGGGGCATTACCATCTTAATCATGTTAAATCTTTCAATCCATGAGTTTAGGATAGTTATTTATTTATTTAGATCTGTATAATTTCTTTTGTTGAACTTATTCGTGTTTCATTTTTATTCTATTGCAAATTGAATTGTTTTCTTAATTTCATTTTCGATGTTCACTGCAAGTGTAGAGAAGCAAAATTGATTTGTTCATATTTATCTTGTATCCTGCAACATTGCTGAACTTCTAAGTTCAAATACTTTTTTTAGTTGGTTCCTTAGGATTTTTTATATGCACGATCATGTTATCTGCCAATAAACATAGATTTACTTCATCCTTTCCAATCCATATGACTTTTTAAAGTTACCTAATTGCCTTGACAAGAACGTCCAGTATCAGGTTAAACAGAAGTACAGACATCCTTATATTGTTCATGATCTTAGGGTATATGCTTCCAGTCTTTCACCATTAAGCTATTGTTAGCTGTGGGTTGTTCACACATGCCTTGTATCAGGTTAAATTTCCTTTTATTCACAGTTTTCTGAGTGTTTTTTTGAATCATTAAAGTGTGTTGGATTTTGTCAAATACTTTCTTTGCATCTCTTACAATGATTGTGTAATTTGTTTTGTTTTTTATTCTATTGATATGTATTCCATCAATTGATTTTCAGGTGTTGAACCAAGTTATCACAATTTTGTCAGAAGCATCTTATGTTTTATTATTTTAATTGACACATAATAACTGTACCTATTTATGGAGTACAAGCATCTTGTGTTTTGACAGGAGCCAATCATAGTTTAAGCCTGACATTGTATGTTTAAGTGTTCAGCAACAATCTCTCTTTCTGAAGCTATCTTTCCTCATTGTACCCTTCTACCTGTGAATATTCCCTTTACATAGTTTGTACATGATATTGAAACACTGCCTTTGGGCTCATGGCTGTAATCCTAGCACTTTGGGAGGCTACTAAGATGGGCAGATCACTTGAGGCCAGGAGTTTGAAACCAGCTTGGTCAATATAGTGAGACCCCATCTCTACTAAATAAAAAAGTAATTTGTAAATTAATTTTAAAATCAATAATTTAAACATATGTAAATTATTTTTAAAAACCCACAATTCTGCTTTTGGGGGAAACTCCTGCTCCTGCCTATGCTGCTCCCTCGTGCCCTGCTGCACTTCTCTGCTAAATCTCTAAGTATGTGTCTGTCCACTAGCTCCTCTTCTTGCCCGCATCTCTTTCTCCTTTACCAACTTAGATGATGACATTTTTATATTTTGTGCAGGATTGCCCTTATTTACCTGAGCCTATTCTTCTTTCATTTCATATTTCTCACCTTTTATGTTTTATTTTATCCCTGCACTCCTTTCTTCATTCTATATGCATTATATTAAAAAAATTATTTTAGGTTAAGGTTAGGAAATGTCACCACTTAGCAATATTCACTGAGTACTTACTATATGGTAGGTACTAAGCTGGAAATCAGAGAGACAGAAGTGACAAGATCAGAGGCCCTGTCCTCTAGGAGCTCACCAAGAGGCAAATGAATGACTATTGATGATGTACCTGTGCAATGGAATGATGGACCCAAGATTCCGTCCTGATGAGAAGAGAGGAAACTACAGATTGTATAATCTGAAACCTGGCAGCCATATTGCCAATAAACATTCCTTGTAAATCTAATTTCACATAAATCTTTATTTCCTTCTTACTTGTTTTATTATCTTATGTTTCTGGGTTTTGCACTAGCTGCCATTCTTTTCTGCAGCTAATGGAAGTAGAGTCAAGGTAGTGATGAGAGCCTGAAGGTGGCAAGGCATCTTTCCTGGTATCTAGTGGAACCGCCAATTCTTCCCGTGGCCACTGCCTTGAGGGTGGCTCCCAGCCAGCAGGCCAAGTGCTACGCTGTCTAACGGAAGCACGACTGAGTCAAACCAGGATTTATGCTTACCTAATTTTATTGACAGCAGGTTAGGCCTGTTGAAACTGACAATTTTGGTATGGACCAAGTTTCTGGGTAAGAAATAAGTTTAGGTGAATTACGGCATAGTGGTAAGAAATTTGGGATTATTTCAAAGGTGTGACTGGCAGTAACTGTTAGTTTTTTCATCTACAATATGAAAATAGTAATACATATTTGATATTGATAACTTTTTTATTTCTTCATTTTATTTGGAAGATATTTATCAATTGCTCACTAAAGAGCCTGGATATGTTCCAGGCTTTTGGGATACAGCAGCAAAAAAGATAAAAGTCTGCTCTCCTGAAGTTTATTTTCCAGGGGGCAAAGACACACAGGCATTATGTGCTCTAAAGGAAAGTAAAAGCAAGGAAGGGCAGAGAAGAGAGAATCAATATATGAAGTGCTTGGCACAGTATGTTGCAAGTGCTCATGGACCTATCGTCCTGGTTCCTGTGGTTGGAAATGCTGAACACCAGCACACGGATAAGCTGGAAAACAACTGGACAACATGGTATGTTAGGTAAAAGCCAGGTGCCACCAAATATAGAGTGAAAGCTGGGTGCGGTGGCTCACGCCTGTAATCCCAGCATATTGGGAGGCCAACGCAGGTGGATCACTTGAGGTCAGGAGTTCGAGACCAGCCAGACCAACATCGAGAAACCCTGCCTCTACTAAAATGAAATTAGCCAGGTGTGGTGGTGCACGCCTAAAATCTCAGCTACTCGGGAGGCTGAGGCAGGAGAATCGATTGAACCCTGGAGGCAGAGTTTGCGGTGAGCTGAGATCGCGCCACTGCACTCCAGCCTGGGCAACAAGAGCAAAACTCCATCTCAAAAAAAAAGAAAAAAAATAGATAGATAGATACATACATACATACATACATAGACAGATAGATAGATAGATAGATAGATAGATAGATAGATAGATAGAGATACAGATATAGATAGAGCGTGAAGCCAGGAGTGAAAAGCATCTTGCAGAGAGAGTTCAGAAGGAGACTGTGAATTGCTTCCTCTGCTAGGGTTTCTCCAGTGTAGGGTAAGGTAGGCACTCTGCTGAAAGCCGCTCTTCTCTCCAGGAGGGCAGAGACCAGCAGCACGGCTCACTCAATACAAGTGTGCTGCAACGCAGCATCACATGCTACATCCCAGGTACACTGAGAAGGCATCTGCACTGTCACAGCCCCCAGCTGATGTGAATTAACCTGAGAGTCAGAAGCTTGGTGAAGGATCTGTATATAACAGGCTCACCAAAGAGCGATCAACGCACAACTTACTTCTCAATAGAACTGCCCTTTCCCCTCGTTTTGGTGTTAAAGAGCCTGCTTTATTCATTGGGAATAAAGAGATGCCACATGTGACAACATCAGTTATTTTTCAAGCCATAGTACAACTCAACTTTTATTTTGTCAGCAAATTTGTTTTTACTCCCTTCCCCTGCCCCAAAGTCCTCAATTCCATTTGTACAGCTGTCAGTTACAGGTATTAAAGCTTTCAGTCAGATGCTGTGGGAGGCCGGCTCTTGGAGCATTCCAGATCTCAATGCAGAGTGGGCTAAGAGGTTGGGTATGAAGTATACTAAGGGAGGAGCAACAGACACTAGTTGTTTGGTGTTTAGAACCAGTGTTTAAAAATAGGAGAACCATGACAAAGGTCCACGTGCTAGAATGCCATTAGATAGGAAGCAGAAACAGGCTTCTTGGCTTCCTTGCCTTACCTCGGCCAGGTCCACACCTCAAGTCAGACAGGCACCTCTCTATGAGGATCTTAGCTTTTATTCTCAGTCATTCTTCTCCCCTTTTTCCTAATTCCCAAAAACTTCCATTTTCCCTCTTTCCTTAATAATAGTCACCTGCTCTGCATTTTCTCCTTTCTTTTCCATGCTCATTTTATTGTACACATTTGATTTTAAACATTATTTTAGATATATCTAAGCATCATTTTTATGGCTTCTCTTCATAATGATTCTCATTCCTTACCCAGCATATACTGAACCTGCATGCTGTTGGTAAACACAGCTGCAAACCTGTGTGGCCTCAGACTTGACTTGCTTGGCCCCTACCCTTAGAAGGTGCACCCACCAGCCTTGCCCTCTCTGCAGTTGGCACTGGACACCTGCCTTGGGCTGCAAGTTCCAGCTGAATGCAGCATTACCAAAGTTATGTTCCATGATGTTAATGCATGTCATATGAAAAAAGGAGGTCGTTATTTCAAAACATTTGGGAAAGGTTATTAACAAAAGCCAAAGGTTTCCTTAAAGCAGTGTTTCCTGGAATCTAGTATTCTAGAGTATGGATGAGGACCATTCTATATAGTGCCCGGTACAGAGACTTAGTGGGGCTAAATTGTACCTAATGGGGATGGTGAAATGTTAACACTGAGCCCAACAAATAGTATGTATGTAGATGGGCCCAAACTTTTGCCCCATCCCCATGCCACAGTCAAGCTCTGTGGATCCCCCAGCTTAGGGTTCTGATAATATCCACCAAGTAAGAGGCTTTGGAGAAACATGTTTATCTTTCCTGTAACACCAAAGAATAGATCTATGCCCACATCATCACAGGAAAGTTATGCGGGAATGTCCATAATATGTTTACAGGCTGTTTCTCTTTTCTACTTACATTGGTATATTGTGTTCTATGCCACATGGTATGCTGGATAAGTCAATACAGCCTGACCCCATATTTTGTTCTACTGCTTCATTCTTCTCTTAGTTTGAGGTTATCAAAACAAATAAATAATCTTTTTCTCTAAATAGTCTAATTCGTGCCTTAGTTGGTTTCTAGTGACAACCCTCATCTTACAAGCATAAACTGAACTCAGCATTGGAACAGTCGAAATACATACAAATATTTCTCTCACCTCAAAAGTGCTCCTTGCCTTTCTGTACTTTTTGTGAAGCAGGTTATATCTTCAGTAGAGGCATAGAAATAAGTGATTGCCTAGCTTTTACTAATATGAAAACTCATGTTTGTTAGCATTAAAGTTTTGTGCAGATTTTCACACTCCTTGTGTTATTTCTTTCCTAAGAAGAAAGATAAGACAAATAGCTCATATGAACTAATCAGGCTTTAGATTCAGTGCTTTATTTCTCCTCCTGGAAGTCTAATGAGAAAAATTATCTATCTTGGGGGAGGAGAATTAGATGATGACAATTCTCCGCCTCAACTTTTGGTTGCTCAACATAAAACACAATTTATACAAAACATTTTCCCAATACCAGAAACTCTTAACTTGTATTAGATTTATAGTAGCACACAGATGAGAAAGATCCTTTCCTTAATTGCCAAGCAAGCAATAAACTTTCCCCTTTGATATACAAGGTGAAAAGTGCCAAGATAGCTGAACCAGGAATGAAAAAAACAATCTGAGGAAATCTGTTAAGCCTTAGGAAAAGTGCTACTAAGCAAGGCAAGTGAGAAAGAGACTAGGCAAAGTACTCTGGCCAGCTGTTCCTAAACTCTCTCTCTTGAACAACAGATGTGTTTTATTTTTTGTTTTCATTTTTAATTGACTAATTGTAAACCATAATAAAAATGATTTTTTAAAAAAGTTATTCAGTTCTTGGATTTGCAGCAATATCACGTTGCTGTAAAATTCTCTAAACCCTTGCCTTCGGTGTGCACACTTACCTCATTATAGTTCTTACAAAAGTCAGGAAGGGGCGCTGATCCTCAGACCACAGTCTTGTAACCGAGGATCCCAGCCTCAAAATGCATTTTCAAGCTTTTTCTTGGTTTTCTTTTTTGTTTTCACCCTTGAAACATACTTTAAAACTCTTTGTTTTTCTCTTTCTCAGTAGGGACTTCCATGAATAGTACTCACTCACCTAATTTTGCACTTGCTTAGAAATTCCAGGGGCCAATTTTGAAACAAACCAGGCAGAGAGCCCCAGCTGCAGAATCCTCCCACTTAAGGGGAGTTCCAAACAGTTAGCCCCCCACTACCAGACCCAAGTCAGGATAACGCAAACCAGATCTCCAGATGGGCAATTACTCAAGGTTACCATTGAAAAGAGACACGCAGACCCCTTTTGTGCCACGCTGGCATGTTTCTCACGTTTTCCTTCTTAAATCCCGTCCTTCAGCCCAGAAGGCAGAGATGGCTCCTTTGAGGAAGAAGACTGGCCATCTCCCATCTGCTAGCATTTGATCAATAAAGTTGCTTTCCTTTCACCACATCCTGCTTCTTGTGTTCTTGGCCTCTGAGCAGCAAGCGGCTGGACTTGAGCCAGTTACACTATGACAAGAACCCTCCCTGAAACTCACCAAATAACCCACTAGTCACCACTGTTCAGGAGCTCTGAGAGGTAAGCATATGAGAAGTAGATTATTTGGCCATTTATTAAAACAAAAACAGTATTTTCTGAATGGAATATATTGTTTTTAAAATTCATTTAGACCCAAATTTTCTGTAGTATTTTAAGAGAGAATGCAGAACCAAGTGCCTGGCATAAAAATAATTGCCCAAATAAATTATCATTGAATGAACAAATAAATACAGTTTACATTACTCTTCACTAAAACCTTGCAGTTTCAAGCACTCAGAAACTCAACCTGATTCTCTTACCCATAACAGCCCCCAACACTCTAAAGCAAGTAAACAAACAAAAGCATGGCATGAAATGGAATACATGCTGTCTTGTGTGCACATGTACACACACACACACACACACACACACACACATAGAGTTGCATCTGTCCCCGGACAATAGAATGATCTCTTAAAAATCTTCATTGGAAAATGGTTTAGAGCTCTAGTTGCTGCTACACCCACCCTGTCACAGTGATTGAAAATGGTTGAATTGACCATCTCAACTGCGCTTTTCTTAATCCATCACAAGGTAACTGATGCTCTTTCCTGCACAAAAGCTGCTTAATTCCCTTCCAGTAACAAGATTTTATTGAAAGTGTCTATTATAACTAATCTAGGAGAATGGCTATTTTTATCACCAGCAGAAAGGAGAAAATGGAAAAAAGATAAGAAATTTTATTCTGCTGTATTTGATCTGTTTTATTACCTGAGAAAACATAATACATATAATCTCTTTGCAGCTGTTTCAAACACTCAGCCCATATTACTTATATCCTATTAGATATAAAATTGTTTATGTGTCACTGCAGTACACACACACACACACACACACACGCACACTCACCAGAGAGTTTGACGAAGAAAACAGAAACTTTTCTGTATCAATTTTTCCTTTTGTTTTCCTGTGGTATTTCTTGTACCACCACCTGACATTGAAATCCTTGTTATTTTTGAACCCAAACCTTTTAAAATGCTCACCTGGAAAGAAAAGGGACAAATGATTTGTTCCTGCTTCTTGAGTTATTAATTCCTGACTTCACAGCAATAGAAAAATCACATGAAACAATTAAAACAAAATACCAACTCTTGGGTGAGGTAAGTTGCAATATGAAAGATAATGCCAACAATTACTGAAAAATTAAAGAAAAGTTTGTTTACGCTTTAAATATTAATCAGGTTGCTCTAGCTATAGAGGCAACATAGTTAACAAGAAAGTACTGGAAGTGTGTGAACGAACATTCCTTGAGTTGTTCTCGAAATTCTTTTTAGTTCTATAATTGCTTAAAACTTGGTTTATCTTTACCTAACTCATCCAATTTCATCTTTTGCTATAAATGGAATAATAGTTAACGAATATCCATGTCATTCTTCAAACATTCATTGAACATGTGCCGTTGGACCAGAGCGTCTGCTCAAAGAGACAAGCTTTCCTTATTCAAAGTTCGTCTTGTTGACGGAGAGAGAAATAAAAAATACCTAATTATGAGAGAGCCCCAGAATACTATGAGTTTAAACTAAAGTTGAATGAAAGCATGGGGAAAGATTAATCCAGAGTCCGGCCTAACATTATGCGAGACCTTCCTCCAGCAAGACCTAGAAGGTAAGGAGTGGCTCACGGGATGAATGAGTGTTTATCACTTATGCACCTCTATGTAAACTAACTGCTATTTTAAGTGTATCATTATTAAAAGTAAGGTATGGAAGTCTCCCACTATTACTGTTGAATCATCTATTTCTCTCATCATGTCAGTTTTGGGGTTTCCTTGATAGTTACATGTATGTTTATATTGTTCTATCTTCTCAAAGGTTTGATAGCTTTATCTTCATAAATGTCATTCTTTGTCTCTAGTAATAATTTTGTCTTAGTATCTATTTTTTTTTCTGATATTAGTAGAGTCACTCCACTTGACTTTTGGTTACTACTTGCATGGAATATTTTTTTAACCTCCTTTCATTTTTAATTGATTTGCGTCTTTGAATCTAGAGTGTGTTATTTGTAGCCAGCATATAGTTGGATAACATTTCTTGTTTTAATTTTTTCTAAATTTGCTTTAATTATTCTCCATTCTCTGCCCTTTAATTGGAGTGATTAATGTATTTACATTTAATATAACTACTGATAAGGTAGGATTTATAGCTGCCAGGTTGCTCTCTGTTCTCTGTACGTTTTATGCCCCGCCCCGCCCCTCCTTTTCTGTGTTTTGGTCATCCCTCTACTCTTTCATAGCTATCTTCTTTTGTGTTCAATGACATTACCTACTGCATTATTTTAATTATCTTCTCATATTTTACTTTTTCTTGCTTTGTTCAGTTACTTTTTTTAGTGTTTGCCCTGGGGATTACAATTAACACTGTAATTTATAACAGTCTAGTGGACGTTAATATCAACATAATTTCTATAGTATAAAAATGCTTTGTTCTTGATAGCTATATTTTCCCAACTTCTTTTGTGCTCATTGTCACAAATTGTACCCAATTCTCATTATTCATGATATTTGTACTTTTCTATACTTGCTAAAATATATTTGTAACCCTCAAATCAATACAAGTGACACTTTCATGGTCATTGAACAGGTACATAAAGCCAAAAAAAAAACTTAACTTCTTAACTTGCACATTCCCAGATGAGGTTGGACAAGGCAGAGCTCTGTCTTCTTGTTTCAGCTCTCAAGCAGACATGACCAGAGGGGAGAAACCGTAGTGTGCATTGTAGTACAGTGTAAGAAGCCCCAGCTTTAGGGCCAGTTAAATGACATTTGAATATCAACTTTGACAACTGTTAGTGGGATGACTTCAGACAACTGATTTCGTATTTCTGAACCTAACTTTCTATTTTGTAAAATTAAGAAAACAGAATCTATCAAAATGAGTTGTTTATAAAATTTGCAATTACAGTCTATGTTATATATGTGGTATGTATATGATAAAACTTATGCTAGGAGCAATGGTTTAGTATTCGCTAATCAGTATTTACAATGACTTTATAGAACATATCTGTAATGAATAATGAGAATCAACTCTACATGTTTGCACACTGCAAGTCAGGATTCTCCCAATAAACAAAACCATTAGGATATGTTTATTTTAAGGAATTGACTCATATGATTGTGGATATGGGCAAGTATAAAATCTGCAGGGCAAGCAAGAGGCTAGACGTTCAAAAGTAGTTGATGTTGCAGTCTTGAGTCTGAAATCTATAGTACAGGCTGGCAGTCTGGAATCAAAGGCACAATTTATTTGTTACAGTTTTGACCAGACTTTCTTCTTCTATGGGAAACGTCAGCTTTTGGTCTTAAGTCCTTTAACTGATTGGATGAAGCCTATCCATATTATATAGGATAATCTTTTTTACTTAAGTTCAACTGACTATACATGCTAATCACATCTACAAAATACCATCACAGTAACATCTAGACTAATGTTTGGCCAAACAAGTAGGTACCATGGCCTAGCCCAGTTGGCATAATGTAACCATCATGATTTATAATTATTGCTTAATAGAATTTTCTTTTAAATCAGATAGGACTAGCAAAGTTAAACAAAAACGTATTTATATTCTCCTGTATGTTTACCAGTGTACTTACCTTTTCTAGTGTTCTTGATGTCTTCATGTCATTTTAGTATTGTTCTGAATGAACTGCCTGTTCATTTCTTCATGAAGGACTGACTTCCTTATTATTTTTTTAGGAAAGGCTTGCTAGTGCCAAATTTTCTCATTTTTTATTTTCTAGAAATGCCTTAATTCCTCCATTCTTTACAAAGCAGAATTTTGAGGAATCTAAAATTTTCGTTAAACATTTTTTTCCTTTCAGCACTTTGAATATGTTGTCCCACTGCCTTCTGGTCACCCTTTGTTTCTGATAAGCGATCAACTCTTTATCTTACAGAGGATTTCTTGTATGTGAAGGGTCACTTCTCTGCCATTGCTCTCAAGAATCTCTTTGTCTATTGTTTCAGCAGTGTCATTATGTTGGCAGGGATCTCCTTGAATTTATTATACTTGGAGTATGTTGAGACTCTGAGATGTGCACCTTAATGCTGTTTATTACATTTTGGAAGCTTTTCTGCCATGATTTCTTCAAATATTATTCTGTGCCTGTCTCTCTCCCTCTCTGCTCTCTATCAGGAAATCCCATTGCATGCATATTGGTGCATTTGATCATCCCATACGTTTCTGAATTTCTGTCTGTTGATTTTTCACCATTCTTTTTTCTTTTTGTTTCTTGGATAGGATGACCTCAATTAACCTGTTTCTGCCTGCTTAAATCTGCTGCTAATCTCCTCTAGTGGATTTTTCATTTAAGTTATTGTAGCTTTCAATTCCAGAATTTATAGTTGATTTGTTTTTATCATTTTTATCTCTTTATTGTTATTCTCTATTTGGTAAGATATCGGTTCTTATACTTTCATTCTGTTTGAACATATTTAAAATGCCTGATTAAAATCTATGTCTAATAATTCCAATGTGTGGACTTACTAATGGATAGTTTGATAACCTTTTGGCCCTATGTATGAGCCAAGCCTTTTTTATTTTTGAAGGCCTTGGTTTTTGTTGTTGTTGTTGTTGAAAACAGGACATTTAAAATAATATAATGTGGCAACTTTGGAAATAAATTATCTCCCTGAGTTACGATGTGTTACTTTTTGTTTTAATATTATTGTTGTTTGTTTAGGAACTACTTCTGAATGATTCCATCATGTTTGTGTCATGAAACCTCTTAATAATTATCTTAATGGTCAGCTAATGATTGGACACACATTTCCTTTAATGCTTGGAAACAACAAATCTTCCAGTCTTTGTTGGCAGGCTCTGCATGTGACTTGGGGCACCCTTCAAACACGAAGCCAGAGCCTTTACTTCCTGTTTGTTCAGTGCCTTCAAGGTTAGCAGAGGTGGGAGCTTGGAGCATTTTCAGGGTTTTTTTGGACCATATGCCCACCCTGGGCATGTGTAGAGCAACATGCATGTGTGTGACCTTTTGTATCCCAGGAATGCAGCAGATATTTTCAAAGCTTCCCATGGATATCTCATTCTCAAGAATTTTCTTTTAAACTTTTGGAGTAGCTTATTATTAGTCCAAATTGTTATTGCCTGCCTAAGACAGCAGTGATGTTAAACAATTGCCACTTATTTTATTTTATTTTTTTTTCATAAATGCCCCAGGAAAAAGACTGTTCACAGTAGAGGAGCTCCAAGTCAGAACAAATAAAGAGAGCTCTGAGAGTGTGGTCTTTCATGGAACTGTCAGACAGGACAAGTAACGATGAGTCTAGGGGAATTACACTTCGAAGGGTTACCAAACCTCCTGCTTCCCGGTGGCTGCCATGCCACTGACCGTGCTTGTTGGCTGCAGGTTTTCAAGGAAACCATGGAGTTGGAGGTGTGGAATGGAAGCAGCACAAGTTTGTTATGCACATGTCCCCTAGAACTTAAAGTATTAAAAAAAAAAAAAAAGTTATACATTCGAAAGAAAAAAAAAAGGTACAAGAATCCCTGTTAGTCCTGAAATTCAGCTATTTTTCTTAAATAAAAACTTTCACGATTGCTGCAAGTTGTTGATTCATTTCTAGACTTCTGAAAAAACTTATTCTGAAAACATTTGTGAGTTTTCTTTATTTTCTATTTAAAAATTATTTGATTTACATAAACCAATAAAAGGAGAAAGTCAAAAATGAAAAACCATTTTTAACTCCAAGAAAAATTTTACAGGTTTCATATGGACTTGTTTATTATTACAAGACTCATGAGGTCATATTTAGTGATTAAGTGTATCCAGGTTAATAAGCAGTTAAATCTGTTCTGCGAATATTTGTAAGTTTTCTTGTTGCTTTCATGGAGCAAATAATTTTTGAGGTTTCTAGTCTCCCATTTTTACCAAAAAGTATTCCCCTCCAGTTATGTATATTTAAAAAATATTTTGGTTAAACATATACAGATTTCCAAAAAGATTAAATAAATTGGTATCTGGCATAACATTAAGCTGATTTCTCTACTAATTTATTTCTTATTTTATGATATCCACCTCTAACACTAGGATCCAGCCATATCAAGACACTTGCAGTTTCTCTAACATGCCGTAAGTTTTGTAATGCGGAACAAGTTATTCTCTCAGCTAAAATGTCATGTGTATGCTCTTACCTTTTAGCTGGATAATTCCTACTAATCCGGTAGGATTTGATCAGACCCCTTCGTTCATTAACCTCTTAACCAAACAGATTTAGGAGAGTATCACATGCTTCCAGAGAACCTGGTTTACCTCTATTACAGTACTTGCCAAATACTGGATATTTCTCTCGCCCTAAGTACAAAAGAAATTTAGTGAAAAATATTTTTTTTCAGATAAAGAATGGCATAAGCCTATACATATATATAGTGATATACTAGGTATACCTAAACTTCTCTCTAGATTTTTGATGACGTAATTTCTTAACCTCTCCAGATTTTTGAAGCCTAACTGCTCCTTCAATTCAGATTGAATTAGTCAGTAAGAGCCCTTCTTTTAAATTCTAACACCTTCAGGCTCTGACCCCAGTCTCATGTTTCCAACCTCTATCTTATCTCCCTTCTGCTATGCTATATGTCTTTCAAATTCTCTTACACCAGTTCTTCATAATGGAAGCATCACAAGGTTTGTTCATTTAGAGCTAGTCCAAATGCACCCCTAGGCACTTTTCTTCAGATCATCCTTGCCCTCCTGCTCTACATTGTGAGAACTTGGCATGCCTCTCCTCTGCGATGATCCAGGCTCCCCGGTGACAGTGTCCTGGAGCTCTACTTGCCAGGAATAGAGTAAGAAGCTCAGTTATCAGGGATATCAGGAAATATCATCTGGAATACATCCTAGGTGAGACTCCAACTCTATCCTGTGATGAGGAAAGTCAAAACCAACAAGAAAACAAACTTCAAAAAGCAGTCACTTCTTGAAGCTTATATTTTAGTAAGAGAGATAGGCAGAAGCCAGTTAGGTAAAAATATTACAACTTATGACATTAAGTAGACAACATAAAACAAGTACCAACTGAGAGTGGTTAAAGTTCAGATGAAAGAGCAATATTTTGGGGCCAAAAAAAAAAAAATACTTTAAGGAGAAATGAAGTGCCTAATGCATTTCACAAATCATTCTGTAAAATACTTTTCATTGCTTAAAAGAACAGAGTCTTCACTTATGTGGGATAGTTATGTGTTGGCCTGTCTCTGCTGCCGGCAACTCCTCTATGGATCTCCTGGGACCTGAATGGGGTCCCGCCCCTGGCCATGGCTCTGCAGATGGTTTACCAGTATCTTGCTCTGTCTCCCTCTCTACCTTAATCTCTCATCTCTTGCCCTCTTGAGACCCTAAGGTTAACACACGATGAGCCATTACACTCCACCAGATGCAATATTCTCTCTCTCTGCCCACAGTGCTCTTCCCTGACTCTTCTGTGCTCCTTGTTCTTCAACAGTCAGTTCAGGTACACCTGGTAGACAGGAAGTGCTCCTGGGAACTCCTGCCAGATACGGAAAATGGCTCTCCTTTCTGCTCATGGCACTCCTTCTTGTCTCCGCTGCTAATGTGATTACCCAATATTATAACTGTTTACTTCTCTGTCTCTCTCACTGGGATGGGATCTTCTCAAGAGGATAGCTACATTTCTCCAGTATCCGTCAACAGAGGCTAAGTAAGTGCCTGACAGGACACCACACTAAAACGTCTTTCTGTGTACTGTGGGAATACACGTGCTGGGGTGAAGAATTTACAGTGAACTGAAAATGCTCAAGAGATGATCCTACACCAGAGCTTTTCTTCCCCTCTTAAGAGCAGTTTTATCCCTAACTAAGATTACACTTTAAACACACCAGCCGAGTGCCTTGTCTTGTTGGTTTCCTTTGTGCAAATTGCCAGTGTTGAAGGAATGCAAAAGAATGACACTGAGCATAAGTGAATGATGGCTGTGTAGGAGAGCCACTGCAGTTTAAAATGCATCTTAAGTGGCAGGGCTGTGATGGATTCACTTCCCTTGCTTGTCCTTGAGAACCAGCAGGGGCACCCGTGTTGGGTAATAATTGCTCTGCCTTGCTTGAAGGCATAGCACTTGGCTTATAGGACATTGATTCATTTGGATCTTGTGTATATTTCAGCCCCAGGGCATTCCCCACTGTTAAAATTGACACAGAACAGGAAGAGATAAATGTGTAAAGGCTGGGACTTTGAGGAGCCCTGAGGCTGATATTGATGAGGCAGTAGCCTTAGTGCTTTGCTTCCTGTGGCTTTTCTCCGTCACTGGGAAGGCAGACTAGTCCCCAACTAGGAATGAAACTGTTTCCACAACCAACATGTTAGAGGCCATATTTGCATCACTTAAAAAGGAAAAAGAAACATTAGAGAGCTCCCATAATTAACAGATGGAAATGTGAAATAAAATTAGCAAAAGAGTTTACACATTCTTGAGTTCTCGAGCTCAGCGTCCCTTCAACACGTGAAAATTCAGCCCACTTATTTCCTAACTGCCTAATCCCAAGTGGTGTTCTCTCTGTAGGATGTAAATCTAGTTCCTTTTGTTCAGATTGGGGAAATTGAGAAGCCAACATTAGCAATGAGTTCTTCCTCTCAAATCTAAAACTTTTTTCCGTATTGTTTTCTGTCTTACTTCTCTCAGTCCTTCAACACAGCAAGGGACAATCCAGACTCCAACCCCTGCACACGATGCTGCACCAAACACTCTTTTCCTTTCTTCTCTCCTTTCTAGGTGCTCCTTTTCACCTGTTGTGCTGACTCTTCTTTCTCCTCACATCTGCTCATTTCAGGCTTGCTCACAATGTCTGTTTGCACAAATTGAATCTTCTTTACACTCTTTCCCTAAATGGTGAAGTGCATTTCAACTACATACATACATACATATAAACACACACACACAAACACACACATACACATATATACTATATATGTATATATACATATATATACATGTATGCATTTGAAATGAACACAAAATATATATGTGTGTATTTATATATGCACATGTGCACATACATACATCTATAAAATGTGTATATATAAATGTGTGTGTGTGTGGTGTTTGTGTATATGTATTTAGAGCCTTTTGATGGCTAAAATAGTCCCTTGGATTTATTGTTACTTAGTAAATATGTATTTAGATCCTTTCAATGGCCTCTAACATTCAATCTTGCTTTGTGCTACACCCCTACATTTGCCATATGCCCTACTCAAGCCAAAGACTACCTGTCATGCAACCTGTAGGAAAGCCCTTTGTCTTCCCTCATGCTTTTCTCACCCTGGAGACTACTCCTCTCTATATCCCAGGTCTCTGTCTGTCTGTCAGAGCTCTACTTAAACCTCTTCTCAGACACCATCTGATAGAAACATGATCATCTTCAGTTTCTCTTCTTAAAGGGTTGAATTATATCATCTTTTAGTGCAAACTATTCATATACTTCTCTTATGAGCAAAACTGAAAAACAAGAGGTAGTAGTCCATAAAACTGCATGCAAATATAATACGTAGAGAGTGGAATGAAGGAGTTCTAGCCAAAGTTTGTTCCCTTTTGGGAGAACATCAAGAGTTGAGTTTTAGCTGGGCATGGTGGTGTACCTGTAATTCCAGCTACTCCAGAGGCTGAAGTGGAAAGACAGTTTGACCCCAGGAGATCAAGGCTGCAATGAGCTATGATTGCACCTCTGCACTTCAGCCTGGGTGACAGGGCAAGACTCTGCCTCTAATTTTTTTTTAAATTAGTTTTGTGGAGTTAATAAAATAGATCTTTCTGGCCTAGCATATTTGGAAGCATCTTGCTGTGCCTGCATATGACTTGGTGGGTTGGAAGAAATAAGCTGAATGATCTATTGCCCGAATTGTTGTACCTAGTGGTTATTTATTCCTTAGGGAAAAACAACAGTTAAGAGGAGGAAGAGGAGCCCTACGGCATCGACTGCCCTGTGAAATGCATCACAGTGTGTACTGATGGTCCCTCTAGGCCTTTCTTGTTTCCAGGAAGGAATGATACTATCTCAATGAATTAAGCTAAGAAGGCAGGGAGGCCAACAGAGTCACACAACTCTCTTGTTCACTAGACATTCTTCATACCCCTCCAGTGGGTTGAGGGCAATCCAGACAGATCTGTGTGTTGAAGTTCCAGCACCGTATCTGTCATGCCATTCAGAAAGTGTTTACTAAGTAACAATAAATCCCAGGGACTATTTTAGGTGACAACACTTGAGAGCACAGACATTAGGCTTACATGTTTTTCTTGTACATTGTCATAGAGAATTAACTGCTAATAAAAGTTTCACAGTGATGGTGAGGCTAAATATCTATTACTCTAGGAGCTGTACTCCCAAGTGGCCTTTCACTATAACTTGCAATAGAGCTGTGACACTTTATAATTGCTGGATACAGGTTTTCCATATCGAAATACAGTTATGCATAACGAAAATACAGTTATGCATTAATAATTTATTGCAACAAGCTTTTTACCCTGATATAATAATTGAATTATTAGTTCATAGTCTTAAGGAAAATATTTCTGCACAGAAGTTGCTTTATTTCTCCTTTCTTGCTTGGGTTTTAGATTATCACAACATTTGCAGAAGAAACAGATGCCATGAATTTAATTCTGAAAACAAGTCAGACTGGTACATTTCAAGATCCATCAAGTTATTTCAAAATATATCAAAATTAGTACATCCAGTGACAAACTAATATAAAGGTTGTGTCCAAGCTGTGAAAAAGAGGCATTCCTGGCCTTTAAAAGAACAAATATATTCGGGAAATCACCATTTGGAGAGGGATCTAATGACACTGGAAAGTTTTCATTGAGAAAATCTGTCGTTATGTTGTACGAGAACAGCTGCTAACCTATTATATTAAAGAAAAGAGGCCGGGCACGGTGGCTTACGCCTGTAATCCCAGCACTTTGACAGGCCAACGCAGGTGGATCAACTGAAGTCAGGAGTTCGATACCACCCTGACCAACATGGTGAAACCCCGTCTCTACTAAAAATACAAAAATTAGCTGGGCATGGTGGTGGGCACCTGTAGTCCCAGCTACTTGGGAGGCTGAGAAAGAAGAATTGCTCGAACCCAGGAGACGGAGATTGCAGTGAGTGGAGATTGTGCCACTGTACTGCAGCCTGGGTGGCAGGGTGAGACTCTGTCTCAAAAAAATAAAATAAAAAAATAGAATGATGGAATCTATCAATAGATCAATAGCTCCAATTGATGAGTGCCTTATAAGTAATGCCCTGTGTCTTTTGCATTGAGAGGAGGGGGCCTCTCTCTCTCTCTCCACACATACACACACACACACACACACACACACACACACACACACATATATATATTTAATAATAAAACATAATATAATAGTTACCCTTAAAAAAAATAGCAATGGCCTGGCGGGGTGTCTTATGCCTGTAATCCCAGCATTTTGGGAGGCCAAGGTGGGTGGATCATGAGGTCAAGAAATCGAGATCATCCTGGCCAACATGGTGAAACCCCTTCTCTCCTAAAAATACAAAAAATCAGCTGGGTGTGGTGGTGCGTGCCTGTAATCCCAGCTACTCTGGAGGATGAGGCTGGAGAATCACTTGAACCCAGAAGGCAGAGGTTCCAGTGAGCAGAGATCACGTCACTGCACTCCAGCCTGAGGGACAGAGCAAGACTCTGTCTAAAAAATAAATAAATAACAGTGTGTGTAACTGGAGAGAGAAACCACACACTGCTAAATTGTTCTAGGATGACTTTAAAACATAATTAAGTGGCAAATGTCTGGAAGAGACTTTCTGTTACCATCCATTATCATCCATTATCAGTCAACAGGGGGCTTGTGCCTGCTATAGCCACCCACTTTGGTTCTCACTGGAGATTTCAGGATTGGTCCTCACCCTTGAGCAGATCTTAACCTAATGGAAAAAGAATAAATAATTTGAACTGCGGTATGCAGAGAAAGCTGCCAGAATGATTTTTCTTTAAAGGTTCCCAATCCAACCATATAATTATCTTGCTAAAACCACATCTTTTACTTCCCAGTGCCTGAAAAATTAAAGCTAGACTCCACAAGAGATATTCTGCTCAACCTTCTCTGACCCTGTCTCTGCACAATATTAACTACTTCTGTATCCCTCATCGCACTCTTAACTCTCAGTATCATTTGCCTCTGGGTATTCATCTATGTACTTTTTTCTAAGTGGAAACCCTACCTCCCACATTGAACACAACATGCCCCCAGCTGCCAGCAACCATGTAGTATCTGTCTAGTATTAGTTCCGTGTTTCTATTAGCCTTTGAGATTCTACTGAGATGTGACTTTCTCTAGTAGCTTTCTCTGACAAAGGAACAACTGATTATAGGAACCAGTATTGACATTTTAAGTGTTAAAAGCATTTAACAGACTAGGGGCTGGGAAGGGGTGAGGGGGAGGAATAGGGAGAGATTTGCTAAAGGATACAAAATTACAGCTAGTTAGGAGGATTACATTCTAGTGTTCTATATCACTGTAGGATGACTCTAGTTAACAATAATATGTAGTTTCAAATAGCTAGAAGGAAGATACTGAATGTTTCCAATACAAATAAATGATAGATGTTTGAGATGATGGGTATGCTAATTATCCTGATCTGAGCACTATATATTATATGCATCAAAATATCACTGGGTATCCCATAAAACTGTACCATTATTGTGGTCAATTAAACATCAAATAAAATGTTTAAAGCCAACAGTTTTGAGGCTGGAGGTAGCAAGCTTATGCAGATCAAATGGAAGGAGAGAAAACAGAGTTGGAGCCAAAGTGACTAGCACTTTGACCAGAGAGTCAGCAGTGGAAATTAAAACAAAAGAAAAATGTAAAGATGTTTCTGATAAGGACTTGGCTGCCATTGATCAGGGTTAGAATACCAAGGATCTTTTAGAAATTTGTCATTAGGCAAAGATATTGTTATTAAGAGAATTGAAAAAAGTGAAAGGGGGAGAATATACCAGGAGAAGTTACCAAGTTCAGATGAGGCACACTGGTTAGAATGATAGCAAAACATCCAGATATAAGCGACTTGTGGAGTGTTTAAAATGTGGGCCTTTACATTTTACATTCTGTGTCAAGACAGAAATGATGGGCTCAGGATTGCGCTTCACATTGCTGTGGCACTTCAGCAAATGCTATCTACCTGTTATATGACTATTTCCCTGCCACACTGTCAATTCCACAAGCTAGGGATGGAGGGAAGAAGATAATTTCTTTTCTTTCTCTTCTTAGTTCTTAGTTGAGACACTCTCCTGAAAACAAAAGTCAAATTCACAACAACAACAGAAAAAGCAAAAGCGTATGAACACATGCCTTACCCATCATGCAGGAGAAGCCTTAGCTTCAAAGTAGTTCTCTCTCAAGGCAGTGGCTTACATCCCTTGCTTAAATAATATTCTCACAAAGAGCCATAAGTCCAAAACAGAGACAAGACGAAGAATAGACAGTTCCTTTTTTCTTGAAAAGGTGGGAAAATCTGGGAACACAGTAAAATCGCTTCTCAGATTCCTCTGGTGTCTGCTGGTATCCTCTCTAGGCTGATAAGCAAGTGTCGTCCCTAGTAAGGATGGATTTATGCCCTGCCATCAGGCAAACAGAGCCCACACTTTTAGTGTCTTTTTAATAATTCTCAATATTTTGGGAAGGATTCTTATGCTTTTCTTCAGGAACATGTTTCATATTCTACATATCTATAACTCGAACAATGGGAATAGTGTCAGGCACATTGTTGGTTGTATTAACCAACAATGAAAGAAATAGTGCTTCATGTAAGGGAGCCCTGATATAGCATATAATGGATGATACGTTGATATGTTTTTGCATCTTCAGCCCCTTTGTAGGACATCTTTGAAGGACAGTGGTGAAAGGAAATCTTTCCACTTGGCAAAACTTGGAGCAGTGCACCTTGTTGTGCACTTTGCTTGGAAGGAGAAATAGCCAGATGTGCGATTATACACCGATTCATGGGCTATAGCTAATGGTTTCACTGGATGGTTAGGGACTTGGAAAAAGCATGATTGCAAAATTGGTGACAAAGGAATTTGGAGAAGAGGTGTGGATGGACCTCTCTGAGTAGTCAAAAACTGTGAAGATATTTGTATCTCATGTAAGTGCTCACCAAAGGGCTGACCTGGCTGTGGCCAATGCTGAGTGCTCAATTTGCCAGCAGCAGAGACCAAAACTGAGCCCTCAATATGGCACCATTCCTCGAAGTGATCATCCAGCTACTTGGTGGCAGGTTGATTATATTGGATGCCTTCCATCACGAAAATGGCAGCAGTTTGTCCTCACTGGAATAGACACTTACTCTGGATATGAGTTTGCCTATCCTGCATCCAGTAGACATGGCAGTAGTCTTCTGCCAAGACCACTATCCGTGGACTTACCAAATGCCTTATCCACCGTCATGGTATTTCTTTTTTTTTTTTTTTTTTTTTTGAGACGGAGTCTCGCTCTGTCGCCCAGGCTGGAGTGCAGTGGCCGGATCTCAGCTCACTGCAAGCTCCGCCTCCCGGGTTCACGCCATTCTCCTGCCTCAGCCTCCCGAGTAGCTGGGACTACAGGCGCCCACCACCTCGCCCGGCTAGTTTTTTGTATTTTTTTAGTAGAGACGGGGTTTCACCGTGTTAGCCAGGATGGTCTCGATCTCCCGACCTCGTGATCCGCCCGTCTCGGCCTCCCAAAGTGCTGGGATTACAGGCTTGAGCCACCGCGCCCGGCCCACCGTCATGGTATTTCACACTGAATTGTCTCTGACCAAGGCATTCACTTTATGGCGAGAGACACGGGGCAGTGGGCTCAAGCTCATTGAATTTACTGATCTTACCATGTTCCCTATCATCCTGAAGCATCTGGATTGATAGTATGGTGGAATGACCTTTTGAAGTCACAATTACGATGACAACTCTAAGTGACAATACTTTGCAGGGTTGGAGCAAAATTTTCCAGAAGGCTATGTATGCTCTGAATCAGCATCCAGTATATGGTACTCTTCCTCCCATAGCAAGGATTTTTGGGTCCAGTAATCAAGGGGCAGAAGTGGACATGGCACCACTCACCATCACCCCTAGTGACCCACTAGCAAAATTTTTGTTCCCTGTTCCTGTGACATTACCTTTGGCTGGCCTAGATGTCTTAGTTCCAGAGGGAGGGGTGCTGCACACAACAATAATTTCATTAAGCTGGAAGTGAAGATTGCCACTTGGACACTTTGGGTTCTCCCTACCTCGAAGTCAATTGGCTAAAAAGGGAGTTACGGTGTTGGCTGGGATGACTGACTCGGACTATCAAGATGCAATTAGTCTACTACTTCACAATGGAGATAAGGAACACTATGTTTGGAATACAGGAAATCCCTTACGGCTACTCTTAGTGTTACCCTGTGATTAAGGTCAATGGGAATCAACAATGACTCAAGCCAGGCAGGACTACAAATGACCTAGACCCTCAGGAATGAAGGTTTCAGTCACTCCACCAGGAAAAAAAAAAACCAAAAAACTAAACACCACACACACACAAAATAATAATAATAAAAAACCCCCACGACTTTCTGAGGTGCTTGCTGAAGGCAAAGGGAATAAAAAATGGGTAGTAGAAGAAAGTAATCATCAATACCAGCTACAACCATATGACCAGGTTACAGAAATGAGGAGTGACTGTAACTGCTATGAGTATTTCCTCCTTATTTTGTTAAGAACATATTTGTGCATGTAGACACTTGTACTAAGAAAACATCTTCATTTTATTTCCTTTTTCCCTTTATTGTGTGACATGAGATTTATTGACTTCACATTAGCATTTCAATGTATTTAACTTTATGTAATACCATCCAGGTTAAGGATGAGTGCACTTTGGATTGTATGAAGGATAGCTGTATTATGTTAGGTGTAATTACGACCTTATTATTGTCTTTATTTGAAGATTGTGTATGATTTTAGGAGAGGTGTGTTGGTTCAAGTTGACGAGGGGTGAACCTGTGATGGCTAATATTTAGTGTCAACTTGATTAATGCTTCAATGCTTGATGAAGCATTGAAGGATGCAAAGTATTGTTCCTGGGTGTGTCTGTGACGGTTTTACCAAAGGAGATTAACATATGAGTCAGTGGACTGGGAGAGGCAGATCCACCCTTAATCTGGGTGGGCACCATCTAATCAGCTGCCAGCACAGCTAGAGTAAAGCAGGCAGAAGAATGTAGAAGGATTTGACTTGCTGAGTCTTCCGGCCTTCATCTTTCTCCCATGTTGAATGATTCCTGTCCTTGAACATCAGACTCCCAGTTTTTCAGCTTTTGAACTCTTGAACTTACACTAGTGGTTTGCCAAGGGCTCTCAGTCACAGACTGAAGGCTGTTCTGTCAGCTTCTCTACTTTTGAGGTATTGAGACTCGGATTGATCCACCACTGGCTTCCTTGCTCCTCAACTTACAGAGGGCCTATTGTGGGACTTTACCACGTGACTGTGTGAGTTAGTTCTACTTAATCAACCTCCCTTTCACATATACATATATCCTATCAGTTCTATTCCTCTAAAGGTAGTATACAGACACATGAGTTACACTTTCTCCCTGGGAGAAGTTAGTGTCCTAGAGAAAATAAGAAACATTCTCAGCAAACTCCAGACAGCTAGGCCAGAAAAGATGGGTCCCAGCTGTAGACACGTGGGCAAGGACAGAGGAACTGGCTTTTGACACTAGAAAGGCTGGAGGGAAAAGCAATTATGAAAGAGCTCTTCTTTGGTATTTAAGGAAGGAGATGGATATGGAGGGCTCCCTAGGCTCAAAGAGAGTTATGCCTTTGTGGGTGGTCTATCTGGCTTCTCTTCTGTTAGGGTGGAGTGATGTTCTATCCAGTGTCCCTAGATAGTTTGTGCAACATATTGAGATAATAAGCCATTGCGTTATTAGTTTGAAATTGTTTTGTTCTCAGTGGACATTAATATTACATTGTGTCCTTGTGTAGCTGTATTTGTTACATGCATAGACTGTGTAAGGATCAAGTCAGGGTATGTGGAGTGTCCATCACCTCGAGTAGTTATCACTGTGTGTGTGGAACATTCCAAGTCCTCTCTGTTAGCTGCTTGGACATATATAACACATTTTTTTGCTAACTTTAGTCACCCTAGAAGGTAGGCTGAAGGGGAGGATAGTGGTATGCACCACTGGCCTAAATTTAATGTGGAAAGTTTTTCCATTTATCCCGTAAGTTTCAAGGCCACTCTTGTTCTTGCCTTGAGTCCTTCCAAATTCTACTCTGGGGTTCCCAGACAGATGGATGCCTCCCTGGTGAAGGCCCCTCTAGCCCTTGTTCTGAGCTAGGACTTTTTCCACCTAAGTGAGTCTTCTCTCAGCACCTTCAAATCTCTCATTTTTTTGAAGGCCCCTTTCCCAATCTTTTTAATGTTAGATGTTTTTCCCCATCCTCCCTTATTACCAATTCACTTGGAACTCAGGCAAGAGAAAAGTAGAAAGCAGTAACAACAGACACACACAAACACACACATATACACACAGTGTTCAAAAACACCTTAATTGGGAGGCCTTATTATATTTTGTAACTTATTTATTCATCATATTTAATCACACAATTTGACTGGCCAATATTAATAATTAGGACCTGAATTTTGAAGTAATAAAGAGCTGGGAATGCAAGCAACAAAATCAATTATTCTTAGTTTTTAGGGTTAATAAGTCTGGGACACATGCTAATACCAGATTTACATATAAGCAAATATTCAAATGTTTTACTTTAATAATTTAAGCCCACAAAACATATTAACATATGAATATAAAGAAGATATTCATATTTTACCCTCAACTCAATATGAGTTTCCATTTTTTTAAAATAACTGTTATCAGTGTGATGCTCTAATCAACTTGTGTTCCTATACACACACATACAGACACAGTTTGGAATTGTGTGTTCTTTTAAACTCTCAGAATCTCTCTAAATACCCATGCATCAGAATAACTAAGACAAGATGGCCAAACAAGGTTTTTTTGTAATAAATATTGATCGAATCTGAACACTGGTAATATAATTGATAAAATGAAGGTGTTGGTGTCAGGTCAAGTACCTCCTCAGTAGTCACCAAGAGCACTCTAACCTCAAGTAGTCCGCCTCCTCTGAGTTCTGCCGTTCTAGAGCAGCACCAGGTACAGGATGAAGATGAGAGCTAAGGTCTGAGGGAGTGTTTAGTCATGGAGGTGCATCCAATAGGATAGAGTGAAAATGACGCAGAGTCAGGAACAGACTCAAAGGTACTGCACATCCCTGTTGCTGAGGCAGGGAAACCAAAGAACTAAAATGGCACTGCCTACCAGATTGTGCCATAAAATGGCATCCTCTACCCTGTAAACCCTAGCTCAGATTACTGATAGCGCAGCTAGTAAGGATGTGGGAACACGACAATGGATGCCACAGGGGAGTCAAACACCTTTCCCTAGTAACATACATGATATAACCCTAATTTTTTTTCTATTAGCCTAAATAGAAGGCTTCAATATTGTTCGTGGAAAATCTGCCCATTCATATTGCCTATTTACAAAGGATGCGATGTAGTCAACCTGCAGAATCTGTATGCACAGGCTTTCTAAATTCAGAAACAGAAACTGAGAACGCAGAACATTCCCATGGAGCCAGATTCAAAGCCAGGCACTCAGGTCAGAAAGATTCTAGTGCTCACAGTGTTCATGGGATCACTAGAAGAAGCTAACTACATTAGAGGTTTAAGAATCAGTTGAAGTATTTACATTAATAGTAATCAAAAGTCTACAACTATTTTCCCAGTCCTCTTTATGAAGTTCCAAAACAAAGCAATTCAGCAGAATTTTACTGATCATGCCTGAATTTTCTGATTCAGAAATTAAGTCTTGTGGAATTTGCACTGTAAGCATGCGAGGTCAAGAGAAACAAAATCAAGGGTTTTCTTCACCATTTCTTGATGTTTCAGAGCAGGTCATCAAGATTTCTTCTCACCTCCCAATATCTCCTAAGTGTCAACTGTTCCTAGACTCCTTTATGGAACCCCACAGAATTCAATACAATGTCTCACAAAAAGATGATAATTGCAGCCCTTTTTAGAAAAGAGCTCTGGGGTCTTTGAAGAAAACTCATACTTTCATCCACGAAAAGAAAAATGTTTCCTTCTATTCTCTGGAGCAGAAAACTAGATGGAAAAATACTAGCTGAATTGTGTGCCTTGAGAGGCTGGTAGAACTAAACTGAGGCGGCTGTGGAGAAGAAAGAAGCAGAGAGATGGCAGCCGGAGATGAAAAATTCCCCAATGATTATACAAGGTGTGTAATCATGCACAATTTACATGAAAAGATTAGTACTATCTTTTCATATTTGTATGAACGTCTAGTTTTCAAATAACGGCAAGCACCTTTATCTTTCAATGGCAAGTTCCTTTATCTTCACATATTTCTAAAGGTGTGTACCTAATAGATTAAATACTTAATTGAAGGAAAAAATAGGTATCCTTTCCCCTGCTCTGTTGAATTTGAATAAAATGTATTATTTTCAGTCCCCTAAAAATGCTCCCAAAAATGTTATATTTCTTCCCTTTATGCCAATGATGAATAAAATAAATGGTAATTAAGCAAAGCCAGAATTTGTGAACTGTGAACGTACTTCCTATTGTACTTTAAGCAAGATAATATATTGTTATTTTTAAGAGCGTAATTTGAGTGTATTCCTAAGTTATTCATCCACTAAAACTGCATGAAACAAAGACCAGCATGTTTTCCAACAAAAAGGGGAGAAATAGGTTTTCCATCATCATCTGGAGTAAAATGGAAAATATCAGTAAAGTAGCTCGACTGTTTCCCTATGTTGTGATACATTCAGCTAGTTTGGAAAGATCCCTTTATTCTATTTTTCATTGCTATTTATCCCAGGTGATCATAAAGGACAAGTCTAGCAAAGATGAAAAACCAAAATAGTGATAGTTTCCCCCAACCTTTGTTGGGGTCTTAAATAAAATAACAATATCTAGAAACTTTCAATATAAACTGTAGAAACTTTCTTTAGTAGGAAAAACAAAGAAACAACAAAAAAAATGTCTTCTACTGATGGAGAGCTGAGGTAGTAAGAAGTCTCCTTTTGATGACTGGGCATTACAAATTTGAGAATCTAATTTTTAAAGATAAAATCAATGAGATATTATAGTACTGAAATGTTACGTGATGTAGAAAAAGAGAAATTTGCAACTACTTGTCCAACCATGGGAGACGATAAAAGAAATGTGTCTGGAATTGATTCCTCCCAGTGGATTCTTGGTCTTGCTGACTTCACAAATGAAGCCAGGGACCCTTGCAGTGAGTGTTACAGTTCTTAAAGATGGGGTGCCCAGAGTGTGTTCCTTTCAATGTTCAGATGTGTCTGGAGTTTCTTCCTTCGGGTAGGTTCGTGGTTTCACTTGACTTCAGGAATGAAGGCCCAGACCTTGGCAGCGAGTGTTACAGCTCATAAAGGTGGCGTGTGCGGAGTTGTTTGTTCCTCCCGGTGGGTTTGCGGTGCTGCTCATTTCATGAGTGATGTCGCAGACCTTCGCAGTAAGCGTTACAGCTCAAAAAGGTAGTGCAGACCCAAAGAGTGAGCAGCAGCAAGATTTATTGTGAAGAGCGAAAGAACAACGCTTCCAAAACGTGGATGGGCACCCAAGCCGGTTGCCACCTTTGGCTGGAGTGGCCTGCTTTTATTCCCTTATTTGGCCCCACCCACATCCTGCTGATTGGTCCATTTTACAGTGTTGATTGGTCCATTTTTACAGAGTGCTGATTGGTGTGTTTACAAACCTTTAGCTAGACATAGAGTGCTGATTTGGTGTGTTTACAATCCTTTAGTTAGACAGAAAAGTTCTCCAAGACCCCACCCTACCCAGAAGCCTAGCTGGCTTCAGTTCTCAAAATGTGACTGGTAAAGAAACATTTAGCAGAATGGACAGCAAGTAACACTAGTTAAAATCAGAGAATATTATCGTTGTGGGATGGCTGAACTATATTTTAAGAATTTAGGTAGGAAGTTAATTGGATGTTTTCTGGATTGTTGTAATGTGAATTCTTTTGTTTTTATTAAAAATCTTCATATATTTGTTTAAATGTATTATTTTTGGTAAATTACTAAAGAAACCTTATTGTGGCTATGAGATTTCATCTAAGGAGATATGGATTCTAATACTGGAAATGACCAGCAAACCAACCCTGGAATTCAAGAGTATTCTGGAGTGAGACAATGAACTTCTATAGATTGTTGGGATGAGGGAGAATGGAATGTTTTAAGATACTGCTTAAATCGTCTTAACCTACTACATAAACCCTTGACCTCCCTTTTAACTTAAAATGAAATTTTCATGTCTCACGGTGTCCTACAAGGTTCTAAATCCCTACACACCTGATGGTTTCCTATTTCTACCTGAATTTATTTTTCATCATTTAGATGTCAGCTCAGCTCCACTGTGAAACCTTTTTAAATCTATATCTAAAATAATGATCTATATTCTCTATTAAATAACTCTGCTTTAATTCTGCATGATCCTTTGCTCCCCCCAAATTATTCTTTTTGTATGCTTATTTATTTTCTGCATCCTTCACTGAAATGTACACTCTGTGGGAACAAATAATTTGTCTGTCTCTATCATCAACGCTTAGAACTCTGTTCAGCAGATAGTGGCACCAACAAATCAGTATTTGTCAAATGGATGATTTTGTTGCTCAGCTCACAATGAACAGGGGTGCTCCATCTGACATCTATTGTTTATCCTTACTGATCGCTTTTACCTATCTACTAACATTTCATGGGCTGTGTAGTCTACAATCAACATAAGATACATGAACTCAAGTAGGCCATAAGAAAACTAGGGACGGCTGATGCATGCCAATAAAAAATTGAGACTTGATATTTCAAGAAAATGCAGAAAATTGGTTAATATGCAAGAAGGTAAAACATTTTTGGTCAGGCGCAGTGTCTCATGCCTCTAATCCCAGCACTTTGGGAGGCCAAGGTGGGCAGATCACCTGAAGCCAGGAGTTCGAGACCAGCCTGGCCAACATGGTGAAACCCTGTCTCTGCTAAAATTACAAAAATTAGCTGAGCGTGGTGGTTTGTGCCTGTAATCCCAGCTACTTGGGAGGCTGAGGCAGGAGAATTGCTTGAACCTGGGAGGTAGGGGTTGCGGTGAGCCAAGATTGCACCACTGCACTCCAGACTAGGCAACAGAGTGAGAATCCATCTCAAAATGATGATGATGATGATGATGATAATAATAATAATAATAATAAAAGAACTTTTAAGGAAAAAAGAGAAATAGTGTTTTTGTCATAGAACTTTTTGTAATGTAACACAACAAAAATTGTTGAATAGTATATTATCAGGACTTTTTAAAAAGTAACATAATAAAAACTTTTAGCCTGTAATTAGGCCTGTGAAAATTACACTAATATGATAATTTTCAAAATATATATACAATTGATATTATTTTACCATTTAGTATTTCATCTCATTTTCATTTAATAAAAGACCAAAGAAAATGTGAGGATTTTAGAAAAATAAAGAAACTCACACATCACAGAACTCATTCATTTTATGACTGAGTTACAAAGAAAATAAAGTCTAAATGATTAATTATTGGCCACAGCTAGTTAGTGGTAGTGTTTTAACCAGATGTTACATTACCTGAAGGATAGCCCTGTGATTTTCTCACTAAGCAAAACATTTAGGATCTCCAGAACCAAAGCTCTGTAGCTCTGGGGCCTCTATTATTCTCTTTAAAAAATCAATAACCTCTCTATTTTGAGTGTCTATTTGTATTTGAGGAATCCAAGGCCTCAAACTGGAGCAGTGGTTACAGGGTTGTGGATGGGACTGGACAGGGAAACATCATGTAGAAGAAGAAGTTTATGAAGAAAATTGTTGTACATATACTGTGTGTATATATGCTTTTATCTATTTATCATTGGCTGGATTGGCTGGATTGTTGAAACATTTCACTATATATATATTTATATATATTTCACTATATATGTTTATATATATTTCACTATATATGTTTATTTCAGTATATATGTTTATATATATTTCACTATATATTCATATATATTTCACTATATATTTATATATATTTCACTATATATATTTTTATATATATATTTCACTCTCTATATATATGAGACCAAAGAAAAGGAGAGGATTTTAGAAAAATAAACTCACACATCACAGACTCTATTTTATACATATATTTTTTAAATATGTATTTTAAATAAAAATATATTAAATATATAATATATATTATGTATCTATAGTTTTTTAAATCAGAAGCAGCAAGATTAACTTTTAATCAGAGACAGCAAGATAGAAGTTCCCATCTCAGCACTTATTTTTCAACAGACATGTGCTAATTGTCTGAGTTTGATCCCCAGATCCTCCACTTAGTTTCTTTGTCAGAAAATGACTTCCCCTGTTTTCATTTCAATTTCTTGCTCTGTGTGGTGTAAATAACAATAGTAGTTGTCTCACAGTGTTACTGGAAGGACTACATGTATTAGCACAGAAAACAGCTTAGCACAGTATCTGAATACAGCATTGGTCAATCTTGTGGAAATGTCAGGGTGTGCATGGACTGTGTACACACCTTGTCTGGGGAGCTACAAGTTCAAAAGGCCTCTGTCCTCTTACCCATCGCTAACCTCTTATGTTCTTCTTATGTCTTATCATTGGAAATAACCTATCAATAAATTTGTTTCAAAATAAAGACTAAGGGCAAATGACTGGCTCTGTAGTGTAAACTTGTAGTGTTACTAACAGATTAATGGGATGTGAGGTGTGTTTGTGTGTGTGCGTCTGTTTCCTTTTAGAATGGTAAGACTTACCTTCCATCTACTATTCCAATCAAATTCTACCAGTATCATCTAGTTGCAAGTTTAGCTTTGTCTTTTCCAGTAAAACGTATCAATAATGTAAGTGCTTACAAACCAAAAGAAAAACAATGTATTCTCATCCCTAGTTCTTTGTCATCTACAGCAGGAAAAAAAATAAACGCAGAAAAAGAAACAAAAAGAAAGTCTTAAGAGATAAAGAAGAGAGTGGCAATTGTTTTACCATCCAGACATCTATGTGAGTCCATCAATTCAGTGCTCTAAACTTGGTTAATTCAGCACAGATGTGTTGATAGCATGACCTGTGTGGCTCTGTGATAGGCTAAGAGGATGAAGAACAAAATAAGACAGAGTCCTGTCTACAAAGACCTTCAATATTTGCAGACAAGCCACTTAATCCATTGATTCTTGTGTTTGAGGAAGCTTCTCCTTTGGTGAGGGCAAGAGACAGCTCAAAAATTTGAGTTTAGATTGGATTTGGAGACAGATCAAATACCTCCCAGACTGACATAAAGCTATCCGTCTCTAGCTGACCTTTCTTCACCATGTGCTTTTGATTATGTGTTCAAAGAGAGGATGCAACAGTTTCTCACCTGCACGATGAAGCTCTAGGCATTTGCAATTACTCTCTTCAAATGCGCTGGTTCTTCATCTTCCACAAGCCACATGAATGTTGCTCTGTTCACCTCTTCTCAGTTTTTGAAACATTTCTCCCCAGGCTGGCAGTGTGGATGGCTGAAGGAAAGGATGATGATTCAAATCATAGGTGACTCTGTTGCTGGGTGTAAAATTTCTGTTGCTGCTCCTAGGTCTAGCAAGATTGAGTGCCAAGCCAACTGAGTTTTCTCTAATGCTATCTTTACAAAAATCAAGAGCTGATTCTTACACAGGTTGCACTTGGAGCAATACTGGTATTTTTCAGGCAAAAAAGAAATAACACTGGTTACTTCCAGTATGTACTTTGTGGGGTGTGGGTAAGGGATGCATTAACTCCTGAGGAAGGATTAAGCTGAAGCATACTCCCCATTACCCTGCTTCACTCCAGTCCTCTTGGCCTCATTATTGCGCAGTTCAATGCTTTCATTTATTCAATTCATTCAATAAATGTTGGGGAGTAAGTCACGTACACAAATTAGTGCAAAGCAATGAGATAAGCACAGTGAAAACACTGTGAACAAAAAGCAGTTGAGATACGAAGAAAAAATTATAATAACTGGGGGAATCAGGGGACACTTCACTGAGGAAGAGTTTTAAGGACAATTAGAAATGCTACAGGGATATTTGGGTTTAATCTGAACACTCTGCTATAAGAAGCAGCAGCATCCAACACTTTGAGGGAAAGCAGGAAAGGCCCTCTCAAGTTGTGTGGTTTATTCAGCAACAAAAGATGCCTACCTCTATAAACAAGGAAGAGAATAGCACTTGCTTATAGATAAGAGAGTCAGTTGTGGGGCTAGAGTCCTGCAGTTTCCTGGGATTATTGGAAAAGAATGTGAGAGGCTGCAGAGTAAGACGGTGTACGGTGTGAGAGGACATATGGGAACAGATACTGTGAACCTTTATGGAACCACAACATGGTGCTTTCTGATGGGATCTGCCAATTTTTTAGAGATGAGGAGGCGGAGGCCAGGGAAGCTTAAATGATCCGCCCATGGTCTGGGAGTCAGTGGCAGAACTAGAATATTCAGCCTCCAAGTTCATTTTTTGGTTTCTCTTTTGTTTGCAGTCCCATAACAAATTATTTTTGTCTCTGCACTGCCAACAGAATTGTGATTTCTACCACTGTCCTTTTATTGGATACTTCCAGATCCAATCTGCTATTTAGTTATTTTTTTCTTCTTTTGTAAATAAGATTTTTTTCTTACGCCAAAGCATGTTATTTTGGAGAACATTTGCACTCAGACTATATGAGATGGTACATTATTGGTGCTGACATTTTAGCATCATTACTGCGTTCTGCTTTTCATTTATGGAGCAATCTCAATGAACAAAGGAAGAAGATTCCTCTGGGAAATAAATTTTTGTCAAGATAAGGCAATATAACTTTGTATTACCTAGCTGAGCATGTGGAGTACTTAAGCAAGACTCCATTTGGTTTCTCACTTTTAATGTATAATTAAGTTTGAATTAACGTTTAATTCTCTTCTCTATCACATATTTAATAGGTCCCACAGCTTTCCCTCTTCCACAAATCAACATTTTATAAACCAACGATTTTCCTTTCCTTTCCTTATGAATGCTATGAAACTCTGTACCCCTTTAGTGATAAATTTCTTCAATTTTTCCAGAACAAGCATACATTGGAAGACTTTCTGAGACCTTTTGCTCAAGGGGAAACCTTATTCCCAGATTGGATCAAGTTGAGAAGCCAATGAAGTATTGTCACCAAGCATAGAGGAGGAAAACACAGGCAAAGAAAAATGAGGATCATGTTCTTTCTGCCTCCAGTGGTTTACCCCTGGGAAATGCTGTATAAGCTTGTTCATTTGCTCAGAAAATTAACCCATAGAGCTATCAATAGGAGCAGGTCACATGCGGGGATGGAAACTCATCTGCTCATGTGTCTCTGGCCACGCGCCTTTCCTGTGGTTGAAATTTCTCATTTCAGGGGTTGGCAAATAATAGCTGCAG
The DNA here is from genome assembly GCF_037993035.2 of Macaca fascicularis. Classification (NCBI taxonomy): domain Eukaryota; kingdom Metazoa; phylum Chordata; class Mammalia; order Primates; family Cercopithecidae; genus Macaca; species Macaca fascicularis. The sequence goes on along the minus strand of NC_088386.1, from coordinate 6,041,396 downwards.
AAACACAGCACACATAAAGGCTAAGTTGGAATGCCTCAGACTAAAGACAAAGGCAAATGTGTGGCTTTTATATTATTAAATTCTCCTAATATGGATGTATTTATTTCCTTCTAACTAACCTCAAATTTTTGGAGAAACGTGTAAATACGAGGATATCAGAGGAAAACCATATTGAAATGATTTAAGTGGAACATAAGCAAATGAGCAACATAAAATTTTTAGACAAGCCACCATTCTAGAGATAAAAGTGTTTCTTACAGAGGTAATGAAAGTCCTGAGGTTCTTACACATGGGTGTATCCAAAGGCTACCCTGACATCTTGAGAGGTGAGAAATTTGGTCAGTTCCAGAGACAGATCGGTTAATTTATTAACCTGAATACATCTACCTATCTGTACATACAGTTGACCCTTGAACAACGTAGATTTGAACTGGGCAGGCCCACTTATATGTGGATTTTCTTCTATGCCATCCTGAGACAACAAGAACAACACCTCCTCTTTTTTCCTCTTCCTCAGTCTACTCAACACGAAGAGGATGAGGATGAAAACCTTTATGATGATCCACTTCCACTTAAAGAATACATTTATTTTCTCTCTTCTATATGGTTTCTGGATAGCTTTTCTTTTCTCTATTTTATTGTAAGAATAAAGTAGGTAATAGGTATGACATACAAAATATGTGTTAGTGAACCATTTATGTTATTGGTAAGCCTTCTGATCCGCAGTAAGCTATTAGTAGTTAAGATTTTTGATTATGCAGGGGGTCAGTTCCCCTAACCCACACATTGTTCAAGGGTCAAATATATAGGATAACTTTATATACAGAGAGAGATATGTTTATTTTCCAATTAAATCGAGTATGATTTTCCTCTGATATCATTAAGGCCAAGAGGGAGTGCATAGACTTGCTGATTTTGACTTACTATGAGCTTACAGATATCAGTCCTCTGAGCTTTAGGCTCCTTACCTGTGAAATGGTGATAACAATATCTCCCTCTCCCACCTCACAGAGTTATTATACAGATCAGTTGGGATTATATATGTTAAATCACAAATGCAATATACTGCTCTATAAGATGTCAGTTAGCAGTTAGAGTGGAGAAGAAGCAGTGTCGGTCTTAGAAAGGGATTACAGAATCTACGCCACTTAACATCTGAGTAGAGGTATAGAGCTATGGAATGGAAGGCTAGTTTGAAATTTCCTAGACCAAATGTTAGGTAGATGCCATTTCCCAAGATTGGGAATTGAAGAGGAAGACAAATTTTGAACCAACTTAATAGTTGCTTATCGGCTACGCTGAGCTAAAGCTAACAGCGAGTCCTAGAAATGTCAAGCAGGAAAAAATGGACATCCTAGTCATATGGCATGTCAGAGGCAGAACTACGGGAACCATGAATTTAAACATGATATGGGAGATAAATGGCATTTATAAAATGAATAAGGTAGAACATGTGGAACACTGGGTCTCCTTGTTGGCTGCACATCTGAATAACCTACAAAGCTATCTACATTTCAGAAAAGTCAGTATTTATTTGTTTTCTATCCAATATTTTCTCTCATACCGTAGACATTTTCCCCATTTACTTAGGTTGACCAATCTATGATAATTTACTTCAAGAAAATGATTTGAGGCAGAAATCAGAAAAGGGAAGCTTGCTGTTGCTGGCCATTAAAGCCCTGTTTCCTGAGGGGAACAGAAAGTCGCTGGACCCCAGATGAATAAGAGCCACCTCTCCACTTCTCCTGGCTTCAAAGCTTCAAAGCGCAGGCTGACTTTCTTGTTAAGGAATAATGCAGCTGGTGACTTTAAATTGAAGCCAGTTCTCATTTTCTCTTCTGAAAATCCTAGGACTCTTAAACATCATGCTAAATCTTCTCTGCCTATGTTTCATAAGTGGAACAACAAAGCCTGCATGACAGCACATCTGATTATAGTAAGATTTACTGACTGAATATTTTAAACCAACGGTTGAGACCTGCTGCTGAGAAAAAAAAAAAATCATTTCAAAATATGACTTCTCGTTGACAATGCACCTGGTCACCCAAGAACTCTGGTGGAGATTTACAAGGAGGTGAAAATTGTTTTCTTGCCTGCTAACACAGCATCCATTCTACAGCTTGTAAATCAAGGGGTAATTTCAACTTTCGGGCTTTATTACTTAAGAAATATGATTTGTAAGGCTGCAGCTTTCATAGATGGTGCCTCTAATGGATCTGGAAAAAGGAAACTGAAAATCTCCTGGAAAAGATGCACCATTTTAGAGGCCTTCAAGAACAGTTATGATTCATGGGAGGAGGTCAAAATATTGAATTAATAAGAGTTTGGAATAAGTTAATTCCAACCCTCTTGGATCACTTTGAGGCTTTCAAGATTTCAGTGGAGAAAGTAATTGCTGATGTGGTGAAAACAGCAAAATAACTAGAATTTAAAGTGGAGTTGGAAGATGTGACTGAATTGCTACAATCTCATGACAAAACCTGAATGAATAAAAAGTTGCTTCTTATGTACATGCAACAAAAGTGGTTTCTTGAGATGGAATCTATTCCTGGTGATGATGCTGTGAACATTGTTGAAACGATAACAAAGGATTTAGAATATTAAATAAACTCAGTCGATAAAGTAGTGTCAGAGCTTGAGAGGATTGACTCCAATTTTGAAAGAAGTTCTAATGTGGGTAAAATGCTATTGAACAGCATCACATGCTACAGAGAAATATTTTGTAAAAAAAAAGAAGAGTCTGTTGACTGATGGGGCAAGCTTTATTGTTGTCTTACTTAAGAAACTGCCGGGGGGCGGAGCAAGATGGCCGAATAGGAACAGCTCCAGTCTCCAACTCCCAGCGCGAGCGACACAGAAGACCGGTGATTTCTGCATTTTCAACTGAGGTACTGGGTTCATCTCACTGGGGAGTGCCGGACGATCGGTGCTGGTCAGCTGCTGCAGCCCGACCAGCGAGAGCTGAAGCAGGGCGAGGCATCACCTCACCTGGGAAGCGCAAGGGGGAAGGGAATCCCTTTTCCTAGCCAGGGAAACTGAGACACACAACACCTGGAAAATCGGGTAACTCCCACCCCAATACTGCGCTTTAAGCAAACAGGCACACCAGGAGATCATATCCCACACCTGGCCGGGAGGGTCCCACGCCCATGGAGCCTCTCTTATTGCTAGCACAGCAGTCTGTGATCTACCGGCAAGGCAGCAGCGAGGCTGGGGGAGGAGCGCCCGCCATTGCTGAGGCTTAAGTAGGTAAACAAAGCTGCTGGGAAGCTCGAACTGGGTGGAGCTCACAGCAGCTCAAGGAAACCTGCCTGTCTCTGTAGACTCCACCTCTGGGGACAGGGCACAGTAAACAATAACCAAAGCAGCAGAAACCTCTGCAGACGCAAACGACTCTGTCTGACAGCTTTGAAGAGAGCAGTGGATCTCCCAAGACGGAGGTTGAGATCTGAGAAGGGACAGACTGCCTGCTCAAGTGGGTCCCTGACCCCTGAGTAGCCTAACTGGGAGACATCCCCCACTAGGGGCAGTCTGACACCCCACACCTCACAGGGTGGAGTACACCCCTGAGAGGAAGCTTCCAAAGCAAGAATCAGACAGGTACACTCGCTGTTCAGAAATATTCTATCTTCTGCAGCCTCTGCTGCTGATACCCAGGCAAACAGGATCTGGAGTGGACCTCAAGCAATCTCCAACAGACCTACAGCTGAGGGTCCTGACTGTTAGAAGGAAAACTATCAAACAGGAAGGACACCTACACCAAAACCCCATCAGTACATCACCATCATCAAAGACCAGAGGCAGATAAAACCACAAAGATGGGGAAAAAGCAGGGCAGAAAAGCTGGAAATTCAAAAAATAAGAGCGCATCTCCCCCGGCAAAGGAGCGCAGCTCATCGCCAGCAATGGATCAAAGCTGGACGGAGAATGACTTTGACGAGATGAGAGAAGAAGGCTTCAGTCCATCAAATTTCTCAGAGCTAAAGGAGGAATTACGTACCCAGCCCAAAGAAACTTAAAAATCTTGAAAAAAAAGTGGAAGAATTGATGGCTAGAGTAATTAATGCAGAGAAGGTCATAAACGAAATGAAAGAGATGAAAACCATGACACGAGAAATACGTGACAAATGCACAAGCTTCAGTAACCGACTCGATCAACTGGAAGAAAGAGTATCAGCGATTGAGGATCAAATGAATGAAATGAAGCGAGAAGAGAAACCAAAAGAAAAAAGAAGAAAAAGAAATGAACAAAGCCTGCAAGAAGTATGGGATTATTAAAAAGACCAAATCTACGTCTGATTGGGGTACCTGAAAGTGAGGGGGAAAATGGAACCAAGTTGGAAAATACTCTTCAGGATATCATCCAGGAGAACTTCCCCAACCTAGTAGGGCAGGCCAACATTCAAATCCAGGAAATACAGAGAACGCCACAAAGATACTCCTCGAGAAGAGCAACTCCAAGACACATAATTGCCAGATTCACCAAAGTTGAAATGAAGGAAAAAATCTTAAGGGCAGCCAGAGAGAAAGGTCGGGTTACCCACAAAGGGAAGCCCATCAGACTAACAGCAGATCTCTCAGCAGAAACTACAAGCCAGAAGAGAGTGGGGGCCAATATTCAACATTCTTAAAGAAAAGAATTTTAAACCCAGAATTTCATACCCAGCCAAACTAAGTTTCATAAGTGAAGGAGAAATAAAATCCTTTACAGATAAGCAAATGCTTAGACATTTTGTCACCACTAGGCCTGCCTTACAAGAGACCCTGAAGGAAGCACTCAACATGGAAAGGAATAACCGGTACCAGCCATTGCAAAAACATGCCAAAATGTCAAGACCATCGAGGCTAGGAAGAAACTGCATCAACTAACGAGCAAAATAACCAGTTAATATCATAATGGCAGGATCAAGTTCACACACAACAATATTAACCTTAAATGTAAATGGACTAAATGCTCCAATTAAAAGACACAGACTGGCAAACTGGATAAAGAGTCTAGACCCATCAGTCTGCTGTATTCAGGAGACCCATCTCACACGCAGAGACATACATAGGCTCAAAATAAAGGGATGGAGGAAGATTTACCAAGCAAATGGAGAACCAAAAAAAGCAAGGGTTGCAATACTAGTCTCTGATAAAACAGACTTTAAACCATCAAAGATCAAAAGAGACAAAGAAGGCCATTACATAATGGTAAAGGGATCAATTCAACAGGAAGAGCTAACTATCCTAAATATATATGCACCCAATACAGGAGCACCCAGATTCATAAAGCAAGTCCTTAGAGACTTACAAAGAGACTTAGACTCCCATACAATAATAATGGGAGACTTCAACACTCCACTGTCAACATTAGACAGATCAACGAGACAGAAAGTTAACAAGGATATCCAGGAATTGAACTCATCTCTGCAGCAAGCAGACCTAATAGACATCTATAGAACTCTCCACCCCAAATCAACAGAATATACATTCTTCTCAGCACCACATCATACTTACTCCAAAATTGACCACGTCATTGGAAGTAAAGCACTCCTCAGCAAATGTACAAGAACAGTAATTATAACAAACTGTCTCTCAGACCACAGTGCAATCAAACTAGAACTCAGGACTAAGAAACTCAATCCAAACCGCTCAACTACATGGAAACTGAACAACCTGCTCCTGAATGACTACTGGGTACATAACAAAATGAAGGCAGAAATAAAGATGTTCTTTGAAACCAATGAGAACAAAGATACAACATATCAGAATCTGTGGGACACATTTAAAGCAGTGTGTAGAGGGAAATTTATAGCATTAAATGCCCACAAGAGAAAGCAGGAAAGATCCAAAATTGACACTCTAACATCGCAATTAAAAGAACTAGAGAAGCAAGAGCAAACACATTCGAAAGGTAGCAGAAAGCAAGAAATAACTAAGATCAGAGCAGAACTGAAGGAGAGACACAAAAAACCCTCCAAAAAATCAATGAATCCAGGAGTTGGTTTTTGAAAAGATCAACAAAATTGACAGACCACTAGCAAGACTAATAAAGAAGAAAAGAGAGAAGAATCAAATCGACGCAATTAAAAATGATAAAGGGGATATCACCACCGACCCCACAGAAATACAAACTACCATCAGAGAATACTATAAACACCTCTACACAAATAAACTGGAAAATCTAGAAGAAATGGATAATTTCCTGGACGCTTACACTCTTCCAAGACTAAACCAGGAAGAAGTTGAATCCCTGAATAGACCAATAGCAGGCTCTGAAATTGAGGCAATAATTAATAGCCTACTAACCAAAAAAAGTCCAGGACCAGATGCATTTACAGCTGAATTCTACCAGAGGTACAAGGAGGAGTTGGTACCATTCCTTCTGAAACTATTCCAATCAATAGAAAAAGAGGGAATCCTCCCTAACTCATTTTATGAGGCCAACATCATCCTGATACCAAAGCCTGGCAGAGACACAACAAAAAAAGAGAATTTTAGACCAATATCCCTGATGAACATCGATGCAAAAATCCTCAATAAAATACTGGCAAACCGGATTCAGCAACACATCAAAAAGCTTATCCACCATGATCAAGTGGGCTTCATCCCTGGGATGCAAGGCTGGTTCAACATTCGCAAATCAATAAACATAATCCAGCATATAAACAGAACCAAAGACAAGAACCACATGATTATCTCAATAGATGCAGAAAAGGCTTTTGACAAAATTCAACAGCCCTTAATGCTAAAAATGCTCAATAAATTCGGTATTGATGGAACGTACCTCAAAATAATAAGAGCTATTTATGACAAACCCACAGCCAATATCATACTGAATGGGCAAAAACTGGAAAAATTCCCTTTGAAAACTGGCACAAGACAGGGATGCCCTCTCTCACCACTCCTATTCAACATAGTGTTGGAAGTTCTGGCTAGGGCAATCAGGCAAGAGAAAGAAATCAAGGGTATTCAGTTAGGAAAAGAAGAAGTCAAATTGTCCCTGTTTGCAGATGACATGATTGTATATTTAGAAAACCCCATTGTCTCAGCCCAAAATCTCCTTAAGTTGATAAGCAACTTCAGCAAAGTCTCAGGATACAAAATTAATGTGCAAAAATCACAAGCATTCTTATACACCAGTAACAGACAAACACAGAGCCAAATCAGGAATGAACTTCCATTCACCATTGCTTCAAAGAGAATAAAATACCTAGGAATCCAACTTACAAGGGATATAAAGGACCTCTTCAAGGAGAACTACAAACCACTGTTCAGTGAAATCAAAGAGGACACAAACAAATGGAAGAACATACCATGCTCATGGATAGGAAGAATCAATATGGTGAAAATGGCCATACTGCCCAAGGTTATTTATAGATTCAATGCCATCCCCATCAAGCTACCAATGAGTTTCTTCACAGAATTGGAAAAAACTGCTTTAAAGTTCATATGGAACCAAAAAAGAGCCCGCATCTCCAAGACAATCCTAAGTCAACAGAACAAAGCTGGAGGCATCACGCTACCTGACTTCAAACGATACTACAAGGCTACAGTAACCAAAATAGCATGGTACTGGTACCAAAACAGAGATATAGACCAATGGAACAGAACAGAGTCCTCAGAAATAATACCACACATCTTCAGCCATCTGATCTTTGACAAACCTGAGAGAAACAAGAAATGGGGAAAGGATTCCCGATTTAATAAATGGTGCTGGGAAAATTGGCTAGCCATAAGTAGAAAGCTGAAACTGGATCCTTTCCTTACTCCTTATACGAAAATTAATTCAAGATGGATTAGAGACTTAAATGTTAGACCTAATACCATAAAAATCTTAGAGGAAAACCTAGGTAGTACCATTCAGGACATAGGCATGGGCAAAGACTTCATGTCTAAAACACCAAAAGCAACGGCAGCAAAAGCCAAAATTGACAAATGGGATCTCATTAAACTAAGGAGCTTCTGCACAGCAAAAGAAACTACCATCAGAGTGAACAGGCAACCTACAGAATGGGAGAAAATGTTTGCAATCTACTCATCTGACAAAGGGCTAATATCCAGAACCTACAAAGAACTCAAACAAATTTACAAGAAAAAAACAAACAACCCCATCAAAAAGTGGGCAAAGGATATGAACAGACATTTCTCAAAAGAAGACATTCATACAGCCAACAGACACATGAAAAAATGCTCATCATCACTGGCCATCAGAGAAATGCAAATCAAAACCACAATGAGATACCATCTCACACCAGTTAGAATGGCGATCATTAAAAAGTCAGGAAACAACAGGTGCTGGAGAGGATGTGGAGAAATAGGAACACTTTTACACTGTTGGTGGGATTGTAAATTAGTTCAACCATTATGGAAAACAGTGTGGTGATTCCTCAAGCATCTAGAACTAGAAGTACCATATGACCCAGCCATCCCATTACTGGGTATATACCCAAAGGATTATAAATTATGCTGCTATAAAGACACATGTACACGTATGTTTATTGCGGCACTATTCACAATAGCAAAGACTTGGAACCAACCCAAATGTCTATCAGTGACAGATTGGATTAAGAAAATGTGGCACATATACCCCATGGAATACTATGCAGCCATAAAAAAGGATGAGTTTGTGTCCTTTGTAGGGACATGGATGCAGCTGGAAACCATCATTCTTAGCAAACTATCACAAGAACAGAAAACCAAACACCGCATGTTCTCACTCATAGGTGGGAACTGAACAATGAGATCACTTGGACTCGGGAAGGGGAACATCACACACCGGGGCCTATCATGGGGAGGGGGGAGCGGGGAGGGATTGCATTGGGAGTTATACCTGATGTAAATGACGAGTTGATGGGTGCTGATGAGTTGATGGGTGCAGCACACCAACATGGCACAAGTATACATATTTAACAAACCTGCACGTTATGCACATGTACCCTACAACTTAAAGTATAATAATAATAAATAAATTAAAAAAAAAAAAAAAGAAACTGCCACAGCCAGCCCAACCTTAAGCAACCGCTAACCTGATCAGGCAGCAGCCATTAACATTGACCCAAGACCTTCAGCCAGCAAATTCAATCAGAATTATGACTGCCTGAAGGCTCAGATGATTCTTAGCATGTTTTACAATAAAATATTTTTAAATTCAGATTTTATATATATATATATATATATACACATATATATATATATTTGTTTTTTAGGCATAATGCCATTGCACATTTAATAGACTACAGTGTATTGTAAACCTAACTTTCATACACATTGAGAAACCAAACAAATATTATATGAATTGCTTTATTGCCATATTCACTTCATTGCAGTGGTCTGGAACTGAGCTTGCAATATCTCTGAGGTATAACTGTATACTGAATAGCAGTCTGAAAGGAAGGAAGACCAAGGCATCTCACTGCCTGAGAAGACAGTAGAGAACAAGATTTCCCAAAAGAGTAGAGTATTGGAGGACCAGATGCTATGCAGTGAAGAATGATGCGTGTGTGGGAAGGTGGTGGGAGCAGAGTGCTCAATTCATCAGAGTATTTTAGCAGGTTTTTTTTTTTTCTTTAAAGGATACATGACTTCAGAATATTTAAGAAAATCGTGTTTTTCTTTCTTTTTTATGTTGTTTTAAAAATTTTATTTTTAGACTGGTAGGGGCCTTTAGCATATATTGAGACTTATGGGAAAGATCTAATGGATAAATTTTTTAAAGTTTCGGAAATTAGGGCATAGCTAACACATACATAAATAGCTAACACTTATTTATATAATGTATACTGTGTGCCTGGGATTGTTGAAAATAATTTATACACACACACACACACACACACACATCATATATATGTATATATATGGAGTTTACTTCATTTGTATTTTTAAGACCTGCAAAATAAATACTATCATTCAAAAAAATTTTAAGTGAGGCCACATGCACACGTGTGTGTGCGCACACATATGCACATACAGAGTACACACTACAAACACAGGATAAGGGATGTATTCCCAAGTCACATACCTATGATGTGGCCGAGCTGGGACTGGCGCTCACACTCTCTGGCTCTGTGGCTGATACTTACAGCTATTATGCCCGTGGCTGACAAAATGGGTGCTCAGGTGCTTGAGAGAAGCACAGTGAACTCACATGGCCACCATGGAATATTTTTAATTTTAAATTTGCAAAGCTCCATGTGATGAGTTTCTTTTGTAAGATAGTACCCATATTTTACTTTAGACTGTACCATGCTCCTGTTGATGTAAAACTGTGTTCTCAGGATTTGCCATGATGAAAAACAAATACCATGTGAAAATCACTGTGAAACAGGGTGCGAGGGTGTTGGCATCCTGTCTCATTCCAGGGCTTCAGAAATTGAGAAGTGCCCAACAGGCATACCTGTCCTGTTAGTAAGTAATTGTGCTTTCTTAGAATAGCTTTTACAATTAATGTAAATTATTTTTTCCAGAGGATACAAAGCTATTGGGACATACATTTTTATTCATTTTTGGGGACTTAATGACTTAACAAATGGAACTGTTAGGTAATTCTTTTGGCCTAGAAGTCAATGAACGAGTTACTGAGACCCTGCCAGCACTGTGAAGCAAGAAAGCTTAGAAGCATCTGCCCTAGGCTGAGAATGGAACAGGGGAGAATTTCCCAGATGAAGACGTTAGCCTTGGAATGGCGGGTGGGATACAGCTTCTTCTTGAACAGAAGTAAATGGGAGAAGAACATGCACATGAAGAAAAGAAAAATTAAAATAATTATGCTCATTTGACCAAGATTTACTCCGTGAGTAGGAAGTGAGGTTTTCTAATGAACATCAGGAGGTCAGATTGAATAGAGGGGTTGATAAAGATGAAACAGGTCTCAAAGCTAAAACGTATAAAGAATCTCTATCGTGTTATAAACCAAGCATACATTAGGACTTCAACAAATTCTTATTTGTTTGAATAAAAACATTTCATTGGAACTTTTGGAAAAAATACATCCAAGAAAAAATAACACGTATGTTTTTCCTGCTTGTCATGGTATATCTGATATGCAGTAGTTCTAGTTGTGTATGAGATGGACGTGTGTTTTCTGTATAAATACGCACACACAAACACTTATTCTGTTCAAATAAATTAGCACAAAAAAGCTGGATTCTGTGAGATGAATGCATGTTGGCTCTTTCAAGAGGCACTCACAGCTGCTCTGCTAAGGTATGCTGGGTAAATACATAGTTTTAAAGCTGTTTTAATTTGGCAATTCTGTCAAAATATCCCACTCTCCTTATCCATCCTCTGCCTGAGATTGTTGGTAACCCGACAAGGTGCAGCCCTGTTCCCCCAGTTGATCTATTTTGAGGCTTGAGAAATGCAAGTGAGGATTAGAAGAAACCAAAAATAGCTACACAACCCAAAAGAGATCCAGTGTTCAGAAGAAATTATATGAGTATGTTGAAGAGGAAATGTTTTAGACACAGATGTAGACTTAAGTCCCATTTTAAATAAAAAGTTGGGCCAAATGACTTGGTCACGTGCCCTTTCTGGCTCTTCTGAATTGTTTTCAATGTGTCTGTGTTGCCTTTAGTAAAAGTCTACATTCTTTAAAATAGCATTTAAAACATTCAATTATTTGGCCCTAAACTATCATTACAACTATTAGAGTTGGAAAAAAAAGAAAGTGAGGAGAGGGAATTCACTTCAACATCATGTCTACTGGATGAATAGATGTGTAAGCTTTAGCAAATTATTTAACATCTTTGTACCTCATCTTATTTATGATTAAAGAGAAAATGGTAGGGTTTTCGTTTTCAGAAAGACAGATTAGACATATGTTTCTCTGTTCCTCCTGCTAAGAACAAAAAATCCTTGACCGTATATATAAAAATAAAAATCAATGCAAGAAGACTCTAAAAGGTAGGAAGAAGAAGGCAGATGAGCTACAGATCTCAGGACAGAACCAGCGACAGAGAGTCCCTGGGCTTCCTTTTAGCTTCTTATGTCCCAGACATGCAGTGAAAGCAGCACGCAACCAGAAATCACCACAGGGTACAGACAAAAAGCCCCAACAAAAGTTTTCTCTCTATAGCCAAAGAACCAGTAAAACAAAAAACAAAACAAACAAACAAAACAGTCTAAACAGACAGAACCGTTTTAGGTGGGAACCACTGCACACCAGCTAAACACCATCAAAACTCTGCATCTCCTCCAGCACTCAGACAATAAAAGCTGAATGGAGAACCTAGGCTTCCATTCTCACAAGGCTGGAATGATGCATCCCCAGCTACTCCAGGTGGATCAAGAGAAGGCTGAATCTAAAGCCAGCATTTTCACTGGTGCTGGGGAGTAATGTACCAACTTCATCTGATGTTGGTGGAGATCGTGTGCGCAACCCGGACTTCCATTCACATCACACAGTAAAAAGGGAGCTCTCGCTTTGCATGTGGGCGGGCGTTTTAGAAGACCTGGTGGAGAGTCTGGAGTTTCACTGCAGTGCAGTGGTAAGGAGGCCAATCCCTATGATGTCAAAGCCACATAGGAAAAAGTAACAAGGTATTCCTGACCCTCCCAGTTAGGGTGGTATCCGTGGCAGCCTGGCGGGGAGACAGAAACTCCACCCCCACCCGGAAGTAATTCTACCCATATCCTCATTCCCAGGAGCTAAGTGGAGAACCTGAACATCTACCCCCACCTGCAATACTGAGGCAGCACCCACACCCTCCCTGCTGGAGTAGTATTAGAAAAGCCATCTAAAAATTGCATTAAATGAGATCCCGAATTGTAAAACATTGCATTCTAGATGTCCAGATTTCAACTGAAAACCACTCATCATGTCAAAAACTGGGGAAATCTCAATCTTAATGAAAAAGACAATTAAAAGTTGCTGTATTTGTTTTCTATTTCTGCTGTAATAAATTATCACAATCTTAGTGGTTTAGAACAGCCTAACCTGATCTTACAGCTACGGATGGCAGAAGTCCAAAATGGGTTCACTAGGCTGACATCAAAGTGTGACAGGGCTGCATTCCTTATGCATTCCTTGTGGAAGGAAACTCATTTCTGTCCTTTCCACAGTTTCCAGTTGCCTGCATTCCTTGGCTGGTGTTCTCCTTCCATCTTTGAAGCCACCAAGGGCTTGTTGAGCCTTTCTCATGCTGCATCACTCTGCTTTTGCCTCCCTTTTCCAGTTAAAAGGACTGTGCTGATTCTACTGACCTCACCCCAGTCATCCAGGAGAATCTCCCCATTTTATGATCTGCTGATTAAAAGACTTAATTCCATTTTATCCTCAATTCCTGTTGCCATGTAACAACATATTCACAGATTCTGGATATTAGAATGTAGACATCTTTGTGAGGATACATTGTTTTTCTACACGGAAGGGAACTTTACAAAATCTAAGTAGTCTTTTTAAGTTCTCAGAGTTAGTTTTTGAGTCCCCAGTACCCTTGCTGAGATGGTGATTAACTGGAAGTTTTATGATGCCTCTATTCTATCTCATTATTCAGAACAAGGAGTTTACCACATGTCTCTGCTGCATGGGCTTCTCTCCTCCATGATAAATTATCTTCCCTAAATATACAGCTAAAAAGCAACAGATCACACAGTAATCAGTGCTTTCTTTTTCAAAACAAACATGCATATGTGTGAGTACATCCATAAGAAGGGGCACCAACACTTTCATTCTGGGACTTCCCTTGTAGTTTTAGTATTCACTCCAAAGAATTTGCCTAAATGCCAACAACTGTAAGTCAATACATCAGCTTATCCATCAGAAGCAAAAAATATTAATTTGTTTTAACTGAGTAGTTTACAAAAGAGAAAAGCTCTCATACTGTAAATATGTAAAGCATCATGGGACATAAAAGGAGGTAAAGTTTCTACATTTCTCTTAAACTAGTAAGATGTTGGCATCAATAAATTCTAAGATAATGTATTCCACAACACATATATATGTGTGTATATTATATATACAAATGATACATAATATATTCAGTTTGACTTTTGTGCAACATGAGTTTAAACTGTGAGGGTCTACTTAGTGCAGACTTTTTTCAACAAATGTACTGGAAACATTTTTTGGAGATTTGTGACAATTGGAAAAACTCACAGGCTGAGAAGCCTAGAAATATAAAAAAAATTAAGAAAAAAGTATGTCATGAATGCACAAAATATATGCAGATACTAGTATATTTTATAACTTACTAGCATAAAGCATACACCAATATATTATAAAAAGTCAAAATTTATCAAAACTTATGCACACCAACGCGGACTGCACATGACGCCATTCACAGTCAAGAGAAATGTAAACGAATGTAAAGATGTAGTATTAAATCATAACTACATACAATTCATTACAGTATATGCTGTAGTGCTGTAATAATTTCATAGCCATCTCCTCTTGCTATTGTGGCGAGCTCAAGTGTTACCCTTATCCCCTTAAAATGAGCAGGTCATCTCTCCAGTAAACTGCATTTTGTAGTAAAAGACGATCTCACAATTCTTGAATATTTTTCATCTCACCTATTGTAAATCTAGAATAACACCATGAAACCCATAGAAAGTGCTGCTCTTGATGCTGGAAGTACTTCTAAAAAGCAGAGTAAAGAGCACTTTATAAAGTTTTTGCAGCAGCTATGCCAGAAGTTGCAACAACCTGTGTGAAATACCTTTTTAATCTAGTATTATAAATGCAGCTTTTATGCTTGCCAAGGATTGCTATAAGAAAGACATACTTATAGAATCTAATATGATTCAAGAAATGGTAAAGTCATTATATTACAACTTAAAGCAAACAGGAGGTGAAGAATTGAAAGCTGGAGAATTTAATGCCAGCAAAGGATGGTTTGACAATTTTAGGAAAAGATTTGGCTTTAAAAATGTCAAGATAACAGGAAAAACAGCTTCTGCTGATCAAGAGGCAGCACACAAGTTCCCAGATGCCATTAAGAAAGTCACTGAGGAGAAAGGATTGGGTTTTTAATGCAGATGAAAGTGCTCTATTCTGGAAGAAAAAAAATGCCACAAAGGACATTTACTAGAAAGGGAAGCAAGCACCAGGACGTAATGCAGGAAAGGCTAGGCTCACTCTAATGTTTTGCATAAATGTAGTTTGGTTTACTGTGCTTATATCTGTAAAGCTGCCAACCCTGGAGCCCTGAAGGAAAGATCTGGCAGCAGATTCCTATCTTTTGGTTGTACAACTAGAAGGCCCAGACAACAAAAGCCCCCATCTTTTGGATAGATTCCACTGATGTTTTGTCGCCAAGGTCAGGAATTATTTTGCCAGTGAGGAACTGCCTTTTAAAGTTCTTTCAATATACCGCTGGCCACACAGAACCCCATACATTTAACACTAAAAACGTCAAAGTGATCTACTTGCCCCCAAACATATTTCTAATTCAGCTTCTAGATTAGGGCATCATAAGGACCTTTAAGACTCACTACACACTATGGAAAGGATTGTCAACAATAAGAAAGAGAACCCCAATAGAGAGAACATCATGAAAGTCCAGAAGGAATGCGCCATTGAAGATGCCATCACTGTTATAGAAAATGTTGTTTTATCTAGTACACTGGACACAATAAATTCCCACTTTAGAAAACTGTCCAGGTGTTGTGCATGACTTCACAGTTTTTACGACAGGGCCAATCAAGAAGATCATGAAAGATGAAAGGGATTGTGGACACAGCAAAAAAAAAAAAAAAAAAAAAAAAAAAGGCGGAAGGAGAAAAATGAAGAGTTTCAAGATATGGATCAGATAAACTCAGGACATAATAGGGACACAACAGAGGAATTAACAGAAGATGACAAAATGGAAATGAATGCTTCTGAACCTGTGCCAGACGATGAGGAATAAGACAGAGGAAACAGTGCTGGAAAACAAACTGACACCAGATAATCTTTCAGAATGCTTCTGCTTATTTGGCTTTTGATTTCTTTTACTACGTGGACCCTTCTATGACATGGGCACTGAAACTAAAGCAAGTGATAGAAGAAAGATTGGTACGGTAGACCTGGCACGGTGGCTCACTCCTGTAATCCCAGCACTTTGGGAGACGGAGGTGGGTGGATCACGAGGTCAGGAGATCGAGACCATCCTGGCGAGCATGGTGAAACCCTGTCTCTACTAAAAGTACAAAAAATTAGCCAGGCGTGGTGGCATGTGCCTGTAGTTCCAGCTACTTGAGAGGCTGAGGCAGGAGAATCACTTGAACCCAGGAGGCAGAGGTTGCAGAGAGCCGAGACTGCACCACTGCATTCTAGCCTGAGCAACAGAGTGAGATGCTGTCCCCCCCCCAAAATTAAATAAATAAAAATAAAATGATTGGTACTGTGTGGGAACATTTTTAGGACAGTAAAATAGCAAAACATTCAGGCAGACATTATGGTGTATTTCCATAAAGTCACACTGAGCGTGCCTGTGTCTCCTGTCTCCCCTGCTACTTCTCTCACCTCTACCTCCTCGGCCCCCTCTGAGCCAAAAATACCTTCCCCTCCTCTTCATCCTCCTCCCCATCCTACTCAATGTGAGGATGAAGACTTTTATGATGATCTACTTCCACATAATGAATATTAAATATATTTTCTCTTCCTTATGTTTTTTTAAATAACATTTTCTTTTCTCTAACTTACTTTATTGCAAAAGTACAGTACATCATACATATAACATAACAAATATGTGCTGACCGTTTATGTTACAGGTAAGGCTTCTGGTCATCAGTAAGCTATTCACAGTTAAGTTTCTGGGGAGTCAAAAAGTTATATGTGGACTTAGACTGCACAGGGGATTGGTGCCCCAAACCCCAATGCTGTTCAAGGTTCAACTTTGTATATATATATACACACACACACATATGTATATATGTATACGTATACATATATATGCATATACGTATATGTCCTTTTTCTTCTTTATATGTATACATATACATATATGTACACACACACACACACACATTTGAAAGAAGCCACTAAAAACTGATACAAAGAGACACACTGGAAAAACTAAAAATCTATACATAAATAGAGTGGAATTCTAAAAAAAAGTTCAAATAACCTACAGGGAGAAAAAGATAAAAGGAAAATAGAAAGAACAAAGAGAAAACAAATAAAAATGGCAGACTTAAGAATTAATATATCAATAGTTACATTAAATGTAGTCTTAACACACCAAGTAAAAGAGAGTTATTGGCAGGAAGGATTGAACATATGGCAATTCTAAATATTATTTTTATTTCTGTTTCCTTGTTTTGCAATCCTAAATTTGTACACACTAAAAAATATAACTATGTGTGAAATAAAATACGATGCAACTGAACAAAGAAACAGACAAATTCACCATTATAATTGTTCAATTCTCCTTTCCCAATAATGGATCGAACAATCAGAAAATCAGCACATATATATAAAAACACAATCCACCAACAAGAGCTATTTAACATTTATAGAATGCTCCACTCCAAACTACAGAATAACTTCCCTTTTCAAGCATTCACAGAACACAAATGAAGATAGACAATATTCTGGGCCTCAAAATAAACAAACTTAAAAACATTGAAATCATACAGAGTGTGTTCTGTTAGAACAAGGGGATCAAACCAAAAATCAATAAGAGAAAACCCAAATATTTGAAAACCAAATGACATTTAAAAAACATAATTCTTGCATAAAAGAAGACATATTAAGGGAAACTAAAATGTACATTGAACAGGTTAAAGGTGAAAAAAGCCATCAGATCAAAATCTGTATGACTCAGTTAAGCAGTGCAGAAAAGGAAATGTGTAACACTAAATACTTTATCAGAATACGGGAAAGAACTCAAACAAATAACCTGAGCTCTCACATTGAAGACTTATTTTTAAAAAGAGAAAGGAAAAATAAGCCCCACACAATAAGGACGGGAATAATATGGTAAAGAACAAAAAAAAATTTGAAAATGAAAAATAATGTAAAAAGCCCACTTAAAAAGCTGATTGTGAGAGAAGATTAATAAAATTGACAAACCTGTTGCAAGACTGACAAAGAAAAAAAGAGAAAGGCACAAATTACCAGTATCAGAAATAAAACAGGGACATCATTATAAATTCTGCAGATATCAAAAGAAAATAAGGGATTAGGAATTAGTATAAACATATCTATACACATACATTTGACAATTTAGATACATAGACCAATTTTTCAAAAGCACAAACTACTACAACCCACTCAATATAAAATAGATGTTTTGAATAGTCCTGTAACTAATACTGAATTTAACTTGTAATTTAAAAACTCCTACCCTGGCCGGGCGCGGTGGCTCAAGCCTGTAATCCCAGCACTTTGGGAGGCCGAGACGGGTGGATCACGAGGTCAGGAGATCGAGACCATCCTGGCTAACATGGTGAAACCCCGTCTCTACTAAAAAATACAAAAAACTAGCTGGGCGCGGTGGCGGGCGCCTGTAGTCCCAACTACTCGGGAGGCTGAGGCAGGAGAATGGCGTGAACCTGGGAGGAGGAGCTTGCAGTGAGCTGAGATCCGGCCACTGCACTCCAGCCTGGGCGGCAGAGCGAGACTCCATCTCAAAAAAAAAAACAAAAAAAAAAAAACAAAAAAAAAAACAAAAAAAAACTCCTACCCTAAAAATTCAGGTTCAGGCAATGCTACTATAGAATTCTACCAAACATTTAAATAATTAATATTAACTCTACAGATTCACTTCCAGAAAATTAAAGAGGATAAAAGAATTTTCAATTTATTTATGAAGCTTATATTACTTTTATATTCCAATGAAAAATACAGGGAGAAATAAAAGAGAAAAAATAAGGAAAGGTTGAGACCAATGTCCTCATAAGGCTAGAAGCAAACATTATTTAAAATATTAACAAATAGAATTAAGCAATTAGTAAAAAGAATTAGACACCATTACCAAATGGGATTGGTTCCAAGAATGCATGCCTGGTTAAATATTTGAAAATCAATGTAACCAACCATAGTAACAACCTAAAGAAGAAAAAAGACATGATATTATTAATCGATGCACAAAAAGAATTTCACATAATTCAGTAGCTATTTGTGACAAAAACTCCCAGAAAAGTGGCAATAGAGTGTAGAGTAGATGCTTCTTAGCCTGATGAATGGTATCTCCAAAACAAAACAAAACAAAACAAAAAACAAAACAAAATTTTAAAAAAGCCTAATCTTATGCTTAATGGTTTAAGATGAAATACTTTTCTCACAATTTTGGAAACAAGGAAAGGATGTCTGCTCTCATGACTATTAATTCACATAGTACTAGAAGGTGTAACTAGTACAAAAAGTTGAAAAAAGAAAAGGAAAAGACAAGAAAAGGCATAAAGGTAGAGAAAGAAGATGTACAACTCTTCCTAATTGCAGATGACTCACAGAAAATTCCCAAATTAAAAACATATCCTCAAATGAAAAAGTAATTACAGTAGGGTATCAGTATGCAAGATAAACAAATTCAATTGTTATTATATACAATATACAAAATAACACATGAACAGGGAAATTAAAAATAGAATATAGTTATAATTGATAAAAATCAAATACTTAGATTAAAATGTAATGGAAGATGTATACGACATGTATCCTGAAAACTGCAACACAGTGATGAAATAAATCAAAAGATCAAAATAAATGGAGAAATCATTTTTTTTGTTCAGAATTGGACAACACAACAAAGCAAAGGTGGATGCCAATTCTCCTAAAACTGGTACAGGTTTAATGCAATTCTATCAAAATTGCAACAAGATATTTTGCAGATATAGACCAACTTATTTTTAAATTTATATATAAAGACCAAGGAATTAAAATAGAATGATTTTGAAAATGAAAAATTTAATGGGAAGAATATCGCATGGCTAGAGTAATTAAAAATGTGTGCTACTGGTAAAAGGATGTACACATTGAACAGCTGAACAATATGAGAACCCAGAAATAAACCCTTTCAAATTTACTCAAGTAAATTTTAATTTTAGACAAAAGTACAAAAGCAATTTAATAAAGGAAGTGGAGCCTTTTCAACCCGTGGTGCTGAAGCAATTCTGTAGACCTAGAAAATGAACCTCTGCCTAAACATCATACCTTGTACAAAAACTAACAAGAAATGGATCATGGACTTAACTGTAGAATATAAAAGTGTATAACCTTTAGAGAAAAATAAAACAGAATGTTCAGGAATCTGAGCAAGGCAAATAATTTTTAGACTTGGCAACAGAAGTAGGAAAAAAAGTTGATGCTTTGAGTTTTATCAGAATTAAAAATTTATCGAAATTTTGTTGTGTGAAATACTCTAAGAGAATGAAATGCTACACACTTGGCAAAAATATTTGCAAATCACATATCTAGCCGAAAACCAGTATCTATAATTTATAAATATCTCTCAAAACGCAACAGTAAAAAAACATCCAGTTAGAATAGGCAAAATATTCAGCAAAGAGAATTATGGATCTCAGAAAAACATATGAAATATGTTCAACATCATTAGCCATTAGAGAAATGTGACTTAAACCACATGAAATGCTTATAAGAATAAATGAAATAAAAAATAAAGATATATGGTAGACATAAATAAAGATATATATAGAGAGAGACAATACCAATGCTGGTGTGTATTCAGAGAAATGGAAGAACTCATACATTTCTATGGTAATGTAAAATGGTACAGCCACTTTAGAAAACAGCTTGGCATTTACAAAACAAACTAACAAACTATGCAGCTACCTGCCTATCACATAACCCAGTCATTGTACTCTTTAGTGTTTATCCCAGTACTGGTATTTTATAAGTACCCATAAGTGGGTACTTATGAACATACACACAAAAAGCTTGTACACAAATATTCACAGTAGCTCTATTTGTTGTAAGAGTCTAAAACTGGAAATTATATATTCTTTTAACAAGTGAATGGTTAAATAAATTGTGATGTATCTATAGTGTGGAATACTATGCAGAAACAAAAAGGAATGAGCTATTGATAGTCAACAATTTGAATGACTCTCTAGAGAATTATACTAAATTTAAAAAGTGAATCCCTAAAACATGACAAACTGTCTAATTCAATTTATACAGCATTCTTAAAATGTTATACAAAAGGAAAATGACAAAATTGTGAAAATGGAGAATGGATTATTTGCTGCAAGTGTTAAGGAGAGGGTGGATCGTGAGGGTGGTGCGTGTGGCTGTAAATGGTCACCTTGAGGGATGGTGTGGTGATGGACTTCCTCTGTATCTTGACTGTATCCGTGTTCATATCCCGGTTTTGTGGCAGTGGTGGTATACGTTTGCAAATTGTTACTATTGGGGGAATTGGCTAATAGATACATGTGATCTGTTTGTATTATTTCTTACAAATGCAGGCAAATCTACAATTAAATACAGAATATTTTGCTTTAAAGAAAATTTCTACTCTCTAGGTTTGCCGTCAGACTAAACTATTATGTTTGAAAGTAACTGATGCCTGATGCTTAGTAAGCACTCAGTTTATGTGATTTTCTTCCCTTTTCTCTTCTCCTACTTCTCCATAGATGAACTTGGCTTCATGAAGACTGAATTTGTCCCACCAATGGGATATACCATGCCCTTCCCAGCCACTCAATTTTGATAACCTTGTCAACTTGGCCTCCTTCAGGACCAGGGCCTATCCTTTTCCATGTTAGGAGCCTCAGGAGAAGGATTGGTCCAGTACATACATGGCACAAGTGATCCATAGCAGCAGTTGTTAAGACTAGAGGTTAGGTTCTGATGGTATCTTTGATATCAAAGAGAGGGGGGCAAGAAGACCTGGATTCTACCCTATTAATCTCCCTTCTCCCCTGTAATCTCGTGAGGACAGACAGCAAACGAAGACGCTAAGAACAATCTTGCTAATAGTTTCCAAACTCTGAAGACATGTGAGGTGGAGCCAAGACCTCAGGCTCCTGGTTACAGGCAGGACTTGCCTCTTCAACCTTCCCTGTCCACGTGCACACCTTAATACCAGCAGTCTGGACTTGGTAATTAGAAGGATCCCAAAGTCTGCTCCCCATCAGGGTTCCTAGATGAATTTCCTTCCTGTGTATCTAACATCATAGCTCCAAGTGTTAAAATCAGCTCCTTTTTGCTACAAATAAGTGAGCATTTCCACTGACAGCTATATTCCCAATGTACAAGTAAACAGAAAGCAATCATTAATGTTGTCTCTGTCCTTCTGAAACTTAGAAGAGAAGAAAGATGAAAGAGGTCAAAGGGTAAGGGCTACAGCTGCCCACTGTCCTAGGCAGCAGACTCCCTGTGCTGGCTGCAGAGAGGCAAGAAGGAGTGAGGTTCTTCCTGCAGGCAATGGACCCACCACGTGGAAGAGCAAAGGCAAACAGGGCTTACACCAGAGAGTCTCAGCCAGTGTCCTGATGGGGAAGAAGAGACAGCTAATCAGGCCTCTCAGGCTTGGAGCTATATGAGTATTACCTTGATGATCCTGTAGAGAAAGTAGCCAGGCATTCCAGGATCTCACTGCCTCAACAATAGCAACTCATCAATCTTTTAAGAATACACAAAAAAGAGCCCACATTGCCAAGACAATCCTAAGTCAGAAGAACAAAGCTGGAGGCATCACGCCACCTGACTTCAAACTATACTACAAGGCTACAGTAACCAAAACAGCATGGTACTGGTACCAAAACAGAGATATAGACCAATGGAACAGAACCAAGTCCTCAGAAATAATACCACACATCTACAGCCATCTGATCTTTGACAAACCTGAGAAAAACAAGAAATGGGGAAAGGATTCCCGATTTAATAAATGGTGCTAGGAAAAATGGCTAGCCATAAGTAGAAAGCTGAAACTGAATCCTTTCCTTACTCCTTATATGAAAATTAATTCCAGGTGGATTAGAGACTTAAATGTTAGACCTAATACCATAAAAATCCTAGAAGAAAACCTAGGTAATACCATTCAGGACATAGGCATGAACAAGGACTTCATGTCTAAAACACCAAAAGCAACGGCAACAAAAGCCAAAATTGACAAATGGGATCTAAATAAAGCTTCTGCACAGCAAAAGAAACTACCATCAGAGTGAACAGGCAACCTACAGAATGGGAGAAAATTTTTGCAATCTACTCATCTGACAAAGGGCTAATATCCAGAATCTACAAAGAACTCAAACAAATTTACAAGAAAAAAACAAACAACCCCATCAAAAAGTGGGCAAAGGATATGAACAGACATTTCTCAAAAGAAGACATTCATACAGCCAACAGACACATGAAAAAATGCTCATCATCACTGGCCATCAGAGAAATGCAAATCAAAACCACAATGAGATACCATCTTTTACCAGTTAGAATGGCGATCATTAAAAAGTCAGGAAACAACGGGTGCTGGAGAGGATGTGGAGAAATAGGAACACTTTTACACTGTTGGTGGGATTGTAAATTAGTTCAACCATTATGGAAAACAGTGTGGTGATTCCTCAAGCATCTAGAACTAGAAGTACCATATGACCCAGCCATCCCATTACTGGGTATATACCCAAAGGTTTATAAATCATGCTGCTATAAAGACACATGGACATGTATGTTTATTGCAGCACTATTCACAATAGCAAAGACTTGGAATCAACCCAAATGTCCATCAGTGACAGACTGGATTAAGAAAATGTGGCACATATACACCATGGAATACTATGCAGCTACAAAAAAGGATGAGTTTGTGTCCTTTGTAGGGACATTGATGCAGCTGGAAACCATAATTCTCAGCAAACTATCGCAAGAGCAGAAAACCAAACACCGCATGTTCTCACTCATAGGTGGGAACTGAACAATGAGATCACTTGGACTTGGGAAGGGGAATATCACACACTGGGGCGGGGGGAGGGGGGAGGGATTGCATTGGGAGTTATACCTGATGTAAATGATGAGTTGAGGGGTGCAGCAGCAGCACACCAACATGGCACAAGTATACATATGTAACAAACCTGCACGTTATGCACAGGTACCCTAGAACTTAAAGTATAATAATAAAAAAATAAAAAAAAAAGATACACTACTCACCACCAATGAGGCTTTTACATTCTCCATCAAGTGGTTTTACCTTAATGAAAACCAGTGCATTATAATCAGGTGTTATTTGACTATGACCTATTGGCATAAATTAATTTAGCACATCATATGGACACCTAACAACTGGGCAGCTTCAAGCCTTGAGAGAATAAACACAACTAGGAGAAATGGAAATGAGAAGACATCACAGGGACTGGTTGTCAGTTAAGCAAAACCAGTCCTAAGTAAACGTGGTCCATGGAGTGGTGGTGATGTTTTGTGTATGGACCAGACCCAGCCAAAGATGCTGCTGTGATCCTGCAGAGATCCACGGCTCCTTTTGATGAGCAACCAGAGATCCTGCTCTGCACCACAATTCTGTGCTGAATGCCTGGTGGACTTTGGAAGAGAGCGTAGTTAGGAACCCAGTTGCAAAGCTCTGAAACTTCCACTTGTTGTGGATGCAGGTTACAATCAATACACGAAGGAGGTTGTGTGCTTGTGTGTGTTTTGATAAATACCTAGCAGATTGTCCTGGCTAATGCTCCTCTGGTGATTGGAACACACAATCCTTGAAGTCTTCTTTCTATTTTTGCTTTCATGAAAACCCTATTGATCCCTTTTTATATTCTCAATAATAATAGTAATAATAAACATAACAGTAGTGGTAAAATACTAATTACATGCAATCAGCATATACTCTGTAATTACATATGTTAGGCCATTTTACTATTTTATGCCCCCAAACCCCTGTGAATCCAATAGTTTTCTTATTTTTTTTTTTTTTTGATTTTGCACTTGAAATTAAGCCTGAGAGGTTCTATAAAAGGTTACCCAAGGTCAATGAAGTTAATATAAATTATAATCACAGTCTGATTAAAAAAAAAAGATATTTAATTTTTTGCTACCTAGAATAAATTTTCTCTCTACCCCTCTTCTCCAAGGTCAATCAATCTGTTTGCTCATGTTGTCATCCATTCAAATGGCAGAATAAGGCAGCTACCCTAGCACACAGGAAACGCTGAACCCTTCTCTGCATTGCAGAACAGTGCTTTCCTGCCCACTCCAGGCTTGCTTTCTTCTGAACCTCCTCTGGTAGCCAAGTGCAGGACAACCCAGGGTCCTCTAATCAGCCAATCACATATTGGAGGAGAGAAAAACAGGTGGTAGCTCTGAACTGTCTCTTCTTCCACCTGAAAATAGCTTCCCCACTTCATTCCACGCCAAGCAGCCAGCACCAGATCTATGTTTTTAAACACGGTAGCCTCTGAGATCTTTATCCCTGGGGTTGAATAGCAAACACTCATGAACACCTCCTAGAGAGTAAAGGGAGTTTCGAAAGTAGATGTTGTAGAGGTACTGAAAGGCATTTGACTTTGAAGTTCTTGGAATACTGTGGTCTGTTTTGGGTAAAGCTTTTCCAACCAGCCCAGGGTGGACGCTGTATTCCCTCTGGGTCCCTATGTGCTGTGGACACAGAGGAAGCCAAACAGTGACAAGAAAGAAGAGGAGAGATCACGTCCCCACACCCCAGTAATCCCACATCAATGCCAAGCATCCAAACCCCCTTCCCCAGACAATGACGTAGTTGTTCCTTTATTTGCTATATGAGGAGATGTCATCAAACTCCCTTTTATTAATAGAGGTGGCTTCATGTGTTGCCCAGGGCTTTAGAGTTGATGTTTGCTTACATTTCAATGTAATAGAGTCATTTATTTTCTTTATAGCTGCCCAACAACTTTAGGTAACACTTTTATATCTTTTCTCTTGTGAAGGCATCAGTGCTTTTATTCAACACACACCAAGGCTCAGGAAAACAGCCCATCCCTTTACAGCAACCGTCAGGGAAACTACTGATTTTGATAGATTAGGTTCTCTCGTCCATTTTCAGTTCATCTTTTTATTTGTTAAAAAAAGCCTTAATGGGCTTAGAACTTCTGCTGGAAATATAGAAACCTCAAAGAAGAATGTGGAAAGGAGAAGAGAGGCAGTACTTTTGATTTAATTAGACACCTGAGAAGATATTAGAAATTCAGAAATGGAATCAAGGTGAACTATCCCAATGCCAGCCACCTTCCTCTCTCATCTCTGGCCCCTAGAATTCATTCTCCAAATGGATTTCACAAGTCGATATTTCAATTCATATCCATCAGTGATTGGTTCTGAGGCCTTGTAAAATAAAACCTGTTACCCTGACATCCAAGGTTCTGTCCCTACTAGATCCTGCTCTTTTCCAGCCATTCCTCAGAGCTTTGCTCTGGACCCTGCCATCCCAATTATCAAAAAGCCCTAACAGTGTAAGCTGCATGGTATTTATGTCTGTGCATTTTTGCACTCGTGGTGCTATCATCCTTGCGTATGGTCTGCAGTACATGGAAGTCAAATTTGGCCTTTGTGCATTTTTATTCCATGCATGCACTGTGGGTTAGTGGTCCTTAGGTATGAGGTTGTTTGTGGGAACTAGTAGAATAGAGATTGAACGGCTGAGCCCAGCCATCTTATTACCAGCCTCAGGCTAATTACATTTATTTAAAACTTCATATCTCCATGATATGGAGTTTTAATCCAGACTTGATATGAATGTATTACTACTGACCAGCATACTAGAAGTTCTGATTTTATGAAAAGTTACACACACAGTACTTTACCCAAACATTTATAATGCCAGAGGACATGCACCTACACACCTGCATACATGTCTTGTACACAAACTCAGAGTAGCATTCATTCATTCTTTCATTAACTCAATATTTAGTGAGCATCTACTTTGTTCTCAATCTCATTCTGGTGTTGTGAATATAGCAGTCAATACAGCATGATAGATTAATGCCTACTCTTAAGAAGCTTTAATTTGACCAGAAGAATGAAAATGAGTAACAAATGAAAACACTTTTATTACATAACATAATACATATAAGTATAGTATCTAGAAATCAGAAGACACAGATCTGGGAAGCTACTGAAGATTGCATTGACCCTGCACTCGCTCCAGCAAATGAGAACACAGCTTGTCCTCTAGGTTACAGCAAATGAGAACATAGCTTGTCCTCTAGGGTAGCCTTAAAGGGCCTTGCTAACTTCCTTGGTGCCCACTGTAATATTTCCTGTTTAACCTATATTCTTTCTGCTCCAATTTAAATCATTCCCTTGGGTTATTCCTTTTAGAACATGAGATCTGAGAGATCCAAAGGGCATAGGGGGCCCTGGAAAGTTCAGAAAAAAGGTTGAAGAATGGGGCTTGTTCAATTTAAGCTACAGTAGAATTTGGGAGTCAGAAGAAAGCAATTATACAGTTGGCAAGGTGCCAGGGTGGTAGGGCCAGCACCTCCACAGCCGTTCTCCAACGTCTTCTCCAAACATTTAATAATGATTGATTGCAATGTCCTTATTTACAGGTCTAATTTTTATGCATATGGTATTCTATTTAATTACAAGAATTACATTAAGAACACCTGCTAATCATCTGCTTCAGCTAATCTTAAAAGAAAAAATTTCTAATAGTACTTTTACATTTTCTAATTAGGTAAGTATTATGAGTTTTAATTAATGTCTTAATTAGATGCCATTATCTACTGCTTCCACTGGTATATTCTTCCGAACCAGGTCTTGATTACTATCCTGATATGTGTTCTGTTATTCTATTATCATTATTATTATTTTCAAAGAACAAGTGTCTGGTATCATTTTCTATTTAGAAAAAGCTTTTCTGCAGCAAAATAGTGCCACTTCTGAGCAACATTTTTGGAGTGTGGTTTCTACTGCTGCCCAGTCTCTCTGTTCTATGGGCCTCCTCCTTGCCTGAGACCCCAGTCTCACAAGTCCATATGTGCTTCCTGGAGCCTCATGTTCCCTTTAGGCAACCTCACTGTGCTGGCTTTTCATTCTGTCCTTCTGTAGCTACTGAATGGAACAGCAGGTTCTGGATTAACCACGAGGATGTGAAACGCGGGTCAGTACAGAATCTGAACTGGAGAATGGCAGACACCTACAAGAAACAAGGAAATGAACCACAATAGGCCAAATGCAGAATGGGAAATGTAAAAATTCACATCGGGATCAAAAGGTTGAGCTACTTTGCAACACTATTTTCCATACAACCTTGAGGGTGAAGGCACAGGAAGTCCAAGAGACTGGCAGAAGTAGAGGCTGGGGCTGGTGGCCTGTGCAGAAAGACATGATCACAGACGCCACATGGGAGGTCTGGAAAATAATCTCCTGTTGATTCTGGTGCTGATGATTAACTCCTCAGCTAAATTTTAAAAAAATTACTTTCTTTCCGTACATTTTGTACAAGTAGTTGGAATAAGATAAATCTTATTTTATGCAATTGCAAGTGCCATGAGGTGAGAGAAGAATCAGGTTGAGGCTGGATTCTTTTTGTAGAGAGAGCAAGAGAGGGTGCAGAGAGTGATGATGAAGAAATGTGTACTGAGAACACTATCCTTCTGCTGAATGTGGTTGATTGGTGTCTCACTTTGGTCCCATCCTCTATCAAATGTGACTTCTAGGAATAAGATGGTGAGAGAGCCAAAACTATATTTCGCAGACCTATTTAACTAGAAATCCAAATTTGATTTAAATCTGGCCCATCGGATACACTTGCGGTTATTTTTTTTCTGATGCATTTCGTAACAGGTGTGGTTCAGAGTCCCGGAACTGGCTTCCTGACTGGGGCATTAGAGTATCCCAAATGTAGTGACATCCAGATGGCATAAGCTTTTCTCATCATAGAATAGGCAGTGGTCACCTTGGCAGCCCAGGTTTGTTGCGTGGCTTTGGAAGTAATACTTAGAAATTCAATTTACACTACTTCTTTTTTTAACTTTCCTAACCCTCTGTAGACAATGTTATACCCTATATTAAACCCCTTCCAACTTAAACTGATTAGAATAGCATCTAACTCCTGGAAGTTAAGTGTTACAAGGAAAAATTTAAATCCATCATGGCATCCTTTCTTAGCTATTACAATAAGCAAGCTCTCTGGTAGTATAATTCTCACAAAGTTGTGATTATTAGTGCTTTTGATTCTCTTGGGGTAGAATTTATACTGTAACAATGGACTCCAAGATACAAAAGTCATAATCGTATAAGAAGAAAAGGTGGATCATACGTGGCTAGCTGGTAAGTAAACATCTTTATTCTGGGAATCATTTTTGGGGGGTTCTTCATAACACCACTTCATCAGCTAATTATTTCATCCATATTTGAGAAAGGTCAAAGTGTTAAGCAGTGATGCAATAAATACTTTCATTGTGCTTTTTTATTATACACTATTTCAGACATATAAACAGCAAAAATAGTATAAACCCCCAGATACCCATAGATAACATCCAGAATTTCAAGTTATCACCAGTCTTGTTTTATTCATACCACCACCCACTTCTTCCAATTTTGGTTATTTGGAAGAAAACCTCAGATCACATTATTTTATCTGTAAACACAGCGTGAATTATTAGAAGCTAAGAAAGATTTTTCTTTTAAAATATCCATATTATCAGGATCAAATCTATAAATAAACTAGCAATACATTTTTAATATCAGCAGGGATTTAGACAGTATTTAAATTTCACTGGATATATGTATTTTTAAGTTGGCTTATTTAAATTTGGGTTTCAAACACATAGCAGCTGGCTGATGTGTCTCTTAAGTTCCATTTGAATTATTGATCTATTGTTGATCTGTTTTTACTTTTTCCTTGCAACTGTTTGTAAAAGAAACCAGATATTTATCTTGCCAAGTTTCTAGTCTTCCTGCTGGTCTCATTTCACATGTTCTGTTTCTAGTATTCCTGCACATTCGTTTTTACATTTTGTAGAGCTTCTAGAGCTTTTGGCAAAAATGCTTTACAGGTGGGTTGTTTATTTTCCTCAGAAACACAGACTGTCTAGTTGACTTTCTTGGAAGTGATGTTGGCAGCTATTAATGATCACTATCAAGATTCTTCAATTTGTTAGGTGTTAAAAATGACACCTAACTTTTGTCACCCTTTTTTGTATTAGTTTGAACACTTTAATAGGAAAAACTCTATCCATTATTTGGACATCTTGAAGGATAGTACATGTTGGAAAGGAAGAGTACAGTTTTTTATTTCTTTATATATCAACTTTTAAAACTTAGAATGTATTTTCCTGGTATCCTCTGAATGAATTCCTGGATTTAATTACATTGAATGTGCATCAATTATTTCCAGTATTTGTCATCAACGCTCAAGTTGTCTCATATACAGTCAGTGGTATTCTTTTTAAAATTTATAATTGAGATATGTTAATAAAATGTTATTAGTCTCTGATCGCTTTCTTGTTATCTAGTCAAACTAGAGCTTCTGAATTCATCTTTTATTTTTTCAACTCAGCCATTTCTGCAAGGAGTTTTGGTTTCTTTTAGTAGAAAAGAACATTTAAGAGCACACATTATGTGCTAGAGTTGTTCATTTTCCCTGGCTTGGTATTTCTTCATAGACTGTTTTGTGAAATAGGTAGAAAATATGTGTTTCTTTTTAGAAATAAAATTCTCACAAGGTCATTTTGGTACTTCCAATTCAAATTTAGGACTATATTTTGTTTACTTAGCTTGGGTGACCTCATTTCTTTTTATTTTTTATCTTCATCCTTAATGATACAAGAAAATTAGTCATTGCTTTATCCCATATTACATACTCAATGGTCTCAGGATAATAATGCCAGCATCACCTTCAACATTATGATGCAGCAACTAAAATACTTGGAGTTGCGTTTTATTTTATTTTGCAATTCTCTTTTTCTTTGTGGTATAATCCACTAGTAAGATGGGGATATTATTGGGTTTCACATACTTTGAAATGATTCTTCTTCATTTAATAGTATCATCAACTGGACACACATGTAAATGTCTTTGTCTTCATCTTCTTATTCATTGGGATTTACTTTATAATTATCTAAAATATTGTCATGCTTACAAAGTCAAATCTATAAAATGCTATATATTCGGGACTGTCTAACTTCCATTCCTGTCTCCTCTACCCTTTTGCCGTCTTGTCCACAAAAGCAGCCTTCTGTTCAATTTTATGGTTTATGCTTTCATTGTTTTTCTTATAAATGTAGGCATGTGTTGCGTGTGTCCTTGTATGTGGCATGTACATACACAATTAAACATTAGTTAACTATTTTATATATTTACAGAAAAGAATATATTTTTCTCCACTTTGCTTTCTTTTGCCTTATATTATATTCAGGACCTTACTCACAATAACATATAGAAGCATTCCCCATTCCTGTTTGTAGATAGATCTATCAGAATTTATTCAGTCTCCTAAGAGTGGACATTTGGGTTGTTTCAATTTTTGATAATACAAATAAGCTACATGTGCACACATTTCTTTTGCATGTCTTGCAATAGATTCTTAGAATGTAAATTGCTTAAATTAAAGGGTAAATGCCCATGTAAGTTTGATATATATCGCAACATTCCACTCCCTAGGTATTGTATCATTTTTTACGTTTCCACAGACACTATTTCCCCACAGTCTCCACAACAATGCATATTGTCAACTTTTGGATTTTGCCAAAGTGTTAGATAAGAAATGATATATCACTGCCTTTCAAGTTTTCCTTTATCTCATTATATCCCAGTTTGAGAAAGTTTTCATATGATTAAAGGAAATTGGCCTTTTTCTGCAAAATATATGTTCATATCTCTAACCCATTTTCTATAGAAAAACTAGTATATTTTATCATATTCCTCCCTCTCTTTTTAGAAGATTATTTTTCCATATTAGGCATATCAATACTTTGTCAGTGATATGTCATAAATCACATTAAAGTTTCATTGTCACATTAAAGTCACCATTATCAATGCTACTGAGGAGAAAAGAAAGGCAAACATTAATGAACATTCATTTTCCAGAACATAAGCTAAGCTACTGTTCAAAAGTAAAAAAGGGCAAATATAAAGATTTGAAATTTCTTGTGTATTTAAAATTACAAATCAAGGGATGTACAGTCTTCCAAGTAAAAGGAGAGAAATTTTAAAGGGACGGTATCAATTTCTACAGTTTATGAGATTCTTGAAGAATCGACATAATGTTGTGCATTGTTTTCTCCACTTTTCATTGAAAGATAAAATTATGGGGAGGGGGCAGGTAATCATCAGAAAGGCAATAAAGTGCTTACAAGAAGAGAGAATAATTGAAAAATACAAAAGTATCTATAAGTCTGACAAACGACCTGTGTAACAACAATGCAGAGAAACAGAATAGGTAAAGTGCTATTTACCCTCAAGCAAGTAGTCATAAATGCACCTGATGTTTCCAGACTTATTAATACAGACAGGGTTATAAAAGTTAGAAATTTT
The DNA here is from genome assembly GCF_037993035.2 of Macaca fascicularis. Lineage (NCBI taxonomy): Eukaryota > Metazoa > Chordata > Mammalia > Primates > Cercopithecidae > Macaca > Macaca fascicularis. Next base: position 6,009,067 of record NC_088386.1, on the reverse strand, counting down.
TCGTGAAAACTGGGAAGAAAAAACTCCATTAATTTTTTTTTTCTTTTTTTTTTTTTTTTACATTTGAGACAGGATTTTGTTCTATCACCCAGGTTGGAGTGCAGTGGCGCCCTCATGGCTTTGACCTCCTAAGCTAAAGCAATCCTCCCACCTCAGCCTCCCAAGTAGCTAGGACCACAGGCTTAGGCCACCACAACCAGCTTTTCTACTTTCATTTTGTAGAGATGGAGTGGAGTCTTGCTTTGTAGTCCAGGCTAGTCTGGACCTCTTGGCTTTAAGTGATCCTCCTACACTGGCCTCCTAAAGTATTGGGATTACAGGCGCAAGTCACTGCACCCAGCCCTTCCATTCTATTTTTAATTATTGTTTTGAAAAGATCTTGCTCTTATTTTATTGATCTTAATGTTTTATATAATTTTTACTTCTTGCTTTATCAAATATTAGAGAGAAAAAACTCCAGCATTCTTGGCTACCTGAGGAAGTATCAGCAATCTTTTTGGTTAGCCTGGATAGTATTACAGTGGAATCAAATGCTATTTGAGGTTGAGAGCAGATGCCCTTTCCCAAATGTAATGTGTCTTTTTAATGGAAGTCTATTCCACTTCCATTAAAAGCATCTTCTCAAGTGCTTCCGGTTCCATTTTCCTGTAAATGCTGGATGCCAACATATACAAGTACATAGATCATGTAAGTTAGAGAACCCATACATTTGTTTTTCTTCAATTATGGAACTTGGATTCTTCTCCTCTAACTTTCTAACTGCTGATCAAAAATAAATAAATAAATAAGCCCCACAGGTTACATTATGTGGCCCTAGGCACAGTACTAGTCATTGGAATAGCCAAGACATAACTCAGCTTTCTCGGTTCCAGTTTCTTGTGATTTTGTCCTCTACCAAGCTGCTTCTCCTAAACAATGTCAATTATAATCAGACAGCATACACAATATATCAGCCTTTTCCTCAGATCTAATACATGTCAGATAATATTAGTATACTTAATGCGGACTATCGATAATTTTGTGTGAAGCTTTGAAGTTTACTAATACAAGCTCCTGTATGTTTACTGGTGGGGTCAGGAGGGAGAAATCTTTGGTAATTAGTCCCTGCTGGACCTAGAATTAGAACCCAAGCTTAGAAAACTCCAAATCCCTACCCACCTGCAACTTCATCACTGAGGATGAATGTTTTATTTTAGTCTCAGGGCTCAAGGACAACAGAGGGAAGGACATGCACAGAGGTAGTAACCATGGCAATGGTAAGCCATCTCTGACCAAAAGAACTCTACAATTGGACAATCTGACATGAGCTGTCATTGTGAGTTCCTACACAGACCGTTGTATTCATCTGTCTTCATTAGTGGTTCTTAACACATAAAAATAATTTTGAGAAACGCCACAGCTAACTTAAAAGACAGAACTAAACATCAGCTTTTCACTAGTCAAGGCTTCAAAAGGATCATTCTGAGTCTTGATAATGGCTGTGTGCACGAAGGTGACATATGAGTTTTAAGTTGTTTTCACATCACTGCAGATGTTCTTGCATCCAACACCACACACTCTGTTGGCTCCTTTCAGATAAATCGTGAGAGTCTGACCACAGCTCTGAAACAGTACAAAATTCAGTGGTTCTCTGAAGTATGTTGCCCAGAGCTTTGCTTTACCAGTGATGGTGTCCTAACCCACTGCTAACACACACCTACAAAATAACATTTTTAGTCAAACTGGCCTAAAATCAGAAGCCGAATTCTATTCTTAATATTGTGTCCACCTGCTGTTTCTCTTGTCAACTATGGTTGGCATGGTGAGTAGGAATATATTGATCCTAACTGAATGGTTCAATTTGATGTGGGTTGTAGTGAAATTTTCAATGATTTTATATCCCACATACTACAATTTGAAGATGTTGATAACGCACTGGCTAGTGTGCAGGCCTAAGGTCACGTGGACTTGGTTGCAGATGGAGACCTCTTACACTATCAGGAAATTAGCCTCACCTCTCAGAATTTTAGCTTCCCTGTCTCTAAAACTGATGCAGTTTCCTCTTTCTGAAATTATTTTCTCTCTTCTATCCACTTGGTTTACTGTCTCAGCTTCTTCAATTCTCAGCTTACACATCACAGTATCAAGGAGGTTTTTGCAACCTTCCTGCTCTGACCTTAGCCTTCATATGGCTAACCAACTTAGCCTTCATATGGCAAACTATATTCCCTCTTCCTGACTTGTTTTCAATATCACTTATCATCTGACATATTACGCATTCACTTGTTTACTGCACAAGTCCTAACTAGGATGTTGATTGTGTTGATGTGATTGTGTGAAGAAAAGACTTCTGTCTGTCTTGATCATTACTGTATCTTTCAGCATTTAAAATGGTCCATGTGAGGTAGCAGCTTATTCAATATACTGTAGAAAGAATTGAATACAATTATATAAAGAAGATAATTTCCGTCTTAAAAGGACACTGAGAAGACAATGAAATAATTTATTCACCAAATATGAAGCACAAATGTTTGTGTGTGTAAGAATCAACACAGCTACTGGGGACACAGAGGTGAATTAAGTGAATTTGGTCCTGACCATCATATATATATTTTTGAGACAGGGTTTCACTGTTGTCACCCAGGCTGGAGTGCAATGGCACGATCTTGGCTCACTGCAACCTCTGCCTCCTGGATTCAAGTGATTGTTCTGCTTCAGCCCTCAGCCTCCAAAGTAGCTGGGACTACAGGCACATGCCACCACGCCCAGCTAATTTTTGTGTTTTTAGTAGAGACAGGGTTTCACCTGTCAGGTGAAACCCTGTCTCTACTAAAGTCAGCCAGGCTGGTCTTTATCTCCTGACCTCAGGTGATCCACCCGCCTTGGCCTCTCAATGTGTTGGGATTACAGGTGTGAACCACCACACCCAGCGATTGATCATACATCTTAACACATATAATGAGACATTAAAATACAAACTATACAGTAAATTATTTAATTAATTTTGAAACTACTACAAGGGGGAAAGTACATGGTAAAATGACAGTGTACAGCAGGAAAACATTAACAGTCTAGGGTCAGGAAAACCTTCCTAGAGATGTAAAAGTTTAACTTGAGACATAAAGAATAAGTGAGGATCATTTCTGGGACTGGGAACCATTCCTTCACGCCACACAGGATATAGCATGTGCAAAGGCATTGAGTAGAAACAAATGTGTTATTTTGGTGACCTGAAAGAAAACCAACATGTCTGGAATAAAGAGAATGAGGACAACTGTGTCTTGCAGTGAGGCTGAAGAGAAATAGGCTGGATGGCATCCTTATAATACCTGGTGCACAGTGGCTGCTCAGTAAGTGGTAGACTTAAAATAATCAGTGCACACATGGAATATGCTCTTGCTTCATACATTTAGAAGAAAGTGGCGATGATACAATCTCTATGGTGGCCATGGAATATGACAAAAATGACCACTGTATGTGCCTGGATCTCGTCAGAAAAAGGAAACCAATCTACATACTTGGAACAGAATACATTTAATGCAGAAAAAATGGTCATATGGTGATAGAAGACCAGAGAAAGCCAACAGGAACTTAGCAATGACCCAAACAGGAAACTACCGCACCCCAAAATGGAGGAAGCAGAAGAGGAGACAGTGCTGTTGGAAACTAGGAGCCAGGGTCAGCTAATGGAAGCTGGACTTCAACATGATTAGAGCAAGTCCTGGTACATAGTAGAGGACAGACAAGTTCTTCTCCAGAAGACACAAGCAGAGGCAGAGAGGGAAGGAAACATGCTCCTACATGGTGGCCCTCCTCCAGATTTCAAATCATCATCAGTACCTACCATTGGCTGAATCTCATGGCAAGTCAGTTGGCAAAGGATCCTGGGAAATGTAGTTTCTATAACAGAGAGCAGAAGAGCAGAAAGACAAGGAATTGAGCACACAGAATGGGGCACAGAGAAGTTTGCAAATAACCCCTACAAAATCCCTTTTTGATGGTAATAGGGGTACTAATTTTAGATTCCTGCTCATCAGAAGCTGTAACCACACTTTACAGGCTGCACTCCATGTCTAAAGCAGTTATGGAATATATGTAAAATATCTGTTTCTAATGCAATGGTATATATAAAGATTATATAAAATGCAATGATATATGCATAAATAAACCATACTGAAAAATCTATTTGATGTCCCCTAAAGTAAAATGGAAGGTCCTAGTTTTTTTTTTTTTTTTAACTTATCTTTATTTTAAAGTGACCTTATTTAAGTCTACTGACAATTAAGGAAAATTGAAAGCTCAGAACAATAGCAGAAAGAAAAAAAATATTTTATCCATCATCCCAGTATCTCTGGATAGCTACTATTAACATATTGTTGTAGAGAAGATACTTAAAATTTTAATTAACATAATTTTAAATACTTGGATAAAATAACAAAATTAGTTTGATTTTGTAGTTGCGATTTTCCTGGGATGTGAATTACAATTAAGCTGCCACATGGGAAAACAATTTTCTGTCCTGGACACTGGCCAATATCCCAACATGCTTATTTCAATAGGAGAATGTGTTTTTGGTCCATTCAATGTCAGAAACAGAGTAATTGTAATTCTTATAAATGTGTAAGGGAAAAGCCTTATTTCTTTTTGGAAAATAAAGTGATTTAGCAAGTGGTACAGTATGAATGAAAGTTTTGAAGTTGGTTCATGGTGTATATCAAGAGAAACAAAATAAACAAAAGCTCTTAATGGAAATACCTCCTTGGGACCAAACAACAACCTATCTAAATGTTTTTTTTTCTTTTGTATTAATTTGAAAACTAATCAGAGAATAATCTTCATGAATATGAAGGTCTGATCCATTTTTAATATATTTTTACAATTACTTTTAGTTGCTAATTTTACATATTTGGGATAATATTAAGAATAGTTTTGTATTTATATTAATGTGGTAGAAATAAATATTATATTTCTTTCTAAATTGGCAATATTGGTTTTTTAATAATGTTTTCCCCCTTAGGTCTTTAGATTATAAACACTTAAAATGAATGGTTTCAGATCAATTTTGAGAATGGGCAACAGGACCAAATTTTTTTCTACTTGAAAAGGAAAACAAAAAATCTTGCTGAAGGCTAAGCTATCTTTTTAGCTAAGTGAGAAAACATTTCACAGAATATTTACTGAAAACAATCAATAAGTCCCTAGTAGTCATGAGTCAATAAATATCAAGTCAAAAGTACACTATTACTTGGAAGTCAATATACTTTACTGAACATATGGAGAATTTACATTGAAACAGGCACTGGCATTTCAAACTCAGACTTTTTCCCCCCACTTGGGTAGTATAATGTACAGCAACTCAAGCAAAATCATGTATCTAACTAAATCACACAGGGAAGTTGCATTTAGCCAACTTTCAAGAAAATATTTGATTTTATTTACTCAAAAATTCTTGCTGAATTTTCAGTCCAACGGCACACTTTGGAGCACCTGTCCTTCTTGCCTGAACTCCCAGTGGTCTTGGAGAGGACCACCGTTACGGGCACAGACTTTGGAGCCACACACCTGGATCCCATGCTCCACTTTGACAGGGGCTAGTTCTGTGATCTTTGAGCTCGTCTTTCTTCTTCTGCCTCTTGTGCCCGCACTGATATAACTAGGTACTCAATGAACTTTACCTTACACTTTTTATAAACTAAATATTTTCAGATATGTCCCCTTTATGAGAAGGAAATATCTGATAGCTGAGTGACAGAAGTCACTCTTACCTCACAAAGCTGGCTTCTCCTTGACACTTGGACGTGACTGTATGCACAGTCATCCTTAACCTACAGTCTTGCTGGAAGGTGTCTGAACTTGGATGTATTTCCTGGCTGTTTTCTGAACAGAGGCTGAACAGGAGGGCCATGACACAGCAATGACAGAAAAGAAGCTTCCTGAGAGACCAACAGACCTGACTGGCCAATCAGGAACTTGACACCACCAGAGCTAATACTGATTACACTCCGATCTTATCGTATCTTATTTTAAGATTGAATATAACCCATCTTTATTTTACCAATGAGAGGTTTGATTACTTTTGTTATCTGGAAATGGAAAGGGAGACAAATCACACTCCCCAGGGAAGATGATATTCTATATTACCCTAGAGGCAGGATCCATATCTAAGGATCATTAGTCAACTAAGCGGCCTTGATGCCCCAGGATGGGGACTGTCACACAAGACAGATGGTGAAGCCCGGGCACCATGCTGCTAGCTCAAGCACCCTACCCTTCAAGGGGCCAACAGAAAAAGAGAATGAGAGTATCAATGAGTGATGCGGGATGTGTTGCATTCTTCAAGAAAGGACCAAGAAGAGTTCTTTATACTACTGTATAGTTCTTTATAGTACTTCATTCTTGGATAATTTCTTTTCATCTTTGGTTATTCAACAATTCATATCTGGAAGATAGGATCATAGGAAAAAAATCTAGATATGCTAAATCATAGGCTGCAATAATCTCCTCAACCACTTGTCTTGTTTAATTGGGAACTTCAACTGACTTGTCTTAAAAAGTCATCAAAGAAAATTTTTTCTTAGTGACAATTACCTTCTTCTCCAACATGTGTGAGCTGAAATTAATCAGTGCCATAGACTATGAGAAGAATCAGTGGCACAGACAATGGAAGCAGAGGAGAGGGAGTGCTTACCTAAGGTGGTGGGGATCAAGAATGAATTCATGGAAGTTCTCGGCCTGGATTCTAGCAGAGTACACGGAGTCTCTAAAGGCAGAGGTAGAAGAGAGTAATACCATAGTAACCAACATCAAGGGTGTGCTCTGGTGGCTTGGTGGGAATGGTAGATAATACCATGTCACGGAGTTAAGATGAAGAAAACAATAGTTCATAAAACTGAAGAAACCCTTTTGACAGAAAAAAAAAAAAGCCTAAAAGGCTCTGATGATGCATTAGAATTTACTACAAAATGGTAGACCTTGGATTTCTTGTTTTTGTGTGTTTGATTTGAAATTGTGTGTGTGTGTCTGTGTGTGTGTGTGTGTGTGTGAATACATGGCATAAATTCTATAATCTGAATTCTTTGAGGAAGACAACCTTGGCAATAGTGTAAGTAACTGTTTGAGGAAGGAGAAAAAAAAAGAGATAGATATTGATTACGAGGCTGTTAAAATATTTCTGGCTACTGTTTCCTAAAACGTGTTTGAAGGAACTCTAATTCCACAGAATGTTACTAAATATTGCACAGGGGAAAACAGAGGTGCCTGTAGTCAGAGGGTTCTTGTTAATTCAGAGCTAAGGAAAGCAAAACAGATTTTTATCACTGCAGTGTCCGGAGCTGCGCGCCCCGGCCATAGCAAATAATAATTAAGGATTAAACGCCCGAGCTCTATTCCTTTCCACCTTCTACCTCCTCCCTAGATTTGTTGTTTCTCTTTTGTATCAATACCTCATAATAGATGGCGCTCTTCCTGCTTCTTCACTTGTCCCCCCCCCCCCCCCCCCCGCGGCGGCGAAAATTGTTACTTTGTAGCACAGGCACCATCCCGTGCCCGGGAAAATTACCAACTGACAGCGCAGGTGCAACATGACGTTTGACCAGAGAAACCAATACCTACTTGGTCACGCCCTCTGCGATGAGATCATCTCCACCTCTGGCCCAACCCCTTCCCCTCCAAGTGTATATAAGGCACTGCATTACCGGCATTAAACGAGACTTGATCAGAGCACTGTCTTGTCTCCATTTCTCGTGTCTCTTGTTCCCCAAATTCCCACCCCCTCTTCCAGGGCCTGCTCTGACTATCCCGCGGGCCGGGACTGCAGGATATTTAATAAGCTAATATTTGTCAGGTCTCTGAACTGAAGTTGAGCCATTGTAACCCCTGTGACCTGCACATATATATCCTGATGGCCTGCAGGAGCCAAAAAGTCTAGAGGAGTCAAAAAACCAAAAAAGAAGTGAAACAACCAGTTTCTGCCTTAACTGATTAACCCACCTTATGACATTCCACCACCAGGACGTGTTCCTGCCCTACCCTAACTGATGAATCGACCCTGTGACCTTCTTCTCCTGGACAATGAGTCTCATGACCTCTCCACCATACACCTTGTGACCCCCTCCCCTGCTGACAACAGAGAACCACCTTTAACTTTAACTTTCCACTGCCTACCCCGGTCCTATAAAGCTGTCCCTCTCCTATCTCCCTTCGCTGACTCTCTTTTCAGACTCAGTCCACTTGCACCCAAGTGAATAAACAGCCTTGTTGCTTACACAGAGCCTGTTTAGGTGGTTTTCTGTATGGACACGCATGACAATATTTACAACAAATATCAAAGAAGAACTAAAAGCACATAGCATTTCCCAAGCTTATTAGACTGTGGGATCAACCTCTTTAAGGCACCATTTTGCAGAATTGTTGTTCACAGGTCATTCTTTAGTGTGAAGTTGTTTTATTGCAATGAGATCTTTACTCTAGTGTTAACTTCACTAGGAAGTACACTCTGGGTGTTAACCTTTAGAGCTTCAGCTTCTGCAAGAATTTGGCACAGGTTGGGTCTTATAGAAATATTTACTGCATGGAGTTGAAAGAAGAGCCTGGACTGGGAGAAGGAAGTATGGATAAAGAACAAGGTAGGAAACTTGTACTTGCGTGCTTCTTTTTACTGCTTTATTCTTGGATAATTTCTTTTCAGCTCTGGTTATTTGGCAATTTACATTTGGAAGATAGGATCATAGGAATGAATCTAGGCATGCTAAATCATAGGCTGCAATAATCTTCTCAATCACTGTCTTGTTTAATCTGGAACTTCAACTGACTTGTCTTAAGTCATAAAACAAAATCTTTCTTAGTCAAGATTTCCTTCTCCAACATGGGTGAGCTGAAATTAATCAATGCATAGATAATGAGAGGCAAGTAGTTCGGCAAAGAAAGACAATTTAATTTATAGGAAAAGTGTGGTTTTAGAGTTAGAAGTTTCATTTGAATGCTAGATTTCCTACTTACTAGTTGTGTGACAAAATGAATTAGATATTTGTGCCCATCATGGTTCCAAACCAGTTTATGTTTTAGGAAAATAAAAACTCACATATATTGCCCATGAGAAGAATATGCCCAGTTTCTGTCAGTGAATAAGAAGCAGAGATACAAAGTGTTTTGGGGGGAACAGTGATTCTCTGTGGCTGGAGCACTGATTTTTGAAGGGAGAGTGTAGAAAGACATAAGAATGTAAAAATGCACAGATAATTGAATCTGCAGACATTGTAACAAGATTGTGGAGGGAATCCAAGCCAGGTTCAGGCATGTGTACCTACTGCTGTAGAGAAGGCATAGCTATTAAGGGATTCTAAACCGGACAACAATATGAGAATGATTTTCTTTAGAAAACACAATCTGATAATGGTTGTATGTTTGTGGCAATTTGATTGGATTATCAGGATATGCTTCCCAGCTTCAAATAGGAATTGTAGCCTCAAGTTTAGGAACTTTTCTTCCTTTTGAATTTGTCATGTTTTGCAATACATAATAGAAGCTAACTATAATCCACATTTGTTCAGAGCATGTACTTTGGCACTAGGACACTAGCTCTGTCCCTGACAAGCTCTGTGGTCTCATTTAAGTTACTTAACCCTCAGCTCAGCAGTTTTCTCATCTGTAAAATGGGAATGCTAATGGAACTCTCCTTATAAGGGAAGATTAAATTAACTAACAGATGCTACCACAGTGCCTAGCACATAGTAAATGTGCAAAAGTTGTTGGCTCCTATTTGTACTACTATTTTTGCAATCCTGGAATTTTTCCAGTCAACCACCCACATTTTTAGAAGCTTTCCTCTCATGGAGATTTACCTTCCAGATAATCCCTTGGATTTGAAATCTGTCTCTACCACCTTGCTCTCACAGTCAGTATTTTGAAATAAAATACATTCTCAGAAATTTCATAATTCCTAAGCTTTAAAAAATGTTTACATGTAACTTAAATATTTTTGTAGTTTTTTCATCTCCTTTTTCTCAATACACCTTTCTTTGCCTAGGCACATGCATTTTACAAAATTCCCTCCACTGCTCCCTCAGGACTTCAGGAATCTTCTGATTTAGGAAATTAACTCATCCGTAATTCTCCTGACCATGGTGAGGAAACACAAATATTATGCAGCCAGTCTATTTTTTTTCTGACCCTAAATCAAAGAGCTGTAATTTGACAATTTTCCTTGGTCTGAGACACAGTATTTGCCACAGTCGTCTTATTATTGTTCGCATTGCTGTTTATGATGCCTGTCTTCAGAAAACCATGTCAGGTCACTTTGTGGGGAAAGTGCTTCTGCTGTTCCCCTCCTGTTCCACCTCCACCTTTCTCACCAAATTCCCTGGGTTTTGACACCCCAGATTGAGCGGTCCAGAATTACGGTCAAAGGTAAGAGAAGGAGGCTATGGGTCACTGGTCTGCAGAGCTGTAAGACTTTCTGTGTACACCCGGAAGTGCCCAGATAAGCTGTAGTGGGAATTCTTTTTTTTTTTTTTTTTGAGAGGGAGTCTGGCGGGATCTCGGCTCACTGCAAGCTCCGCCTCCCGGGTTCCCGCCATTCTCCTGCCTCCGCCTCCCGAGTAGCTGGGACCACAGGCGCCGCCACCTCGCCCAGCTAGTTTTTTGTATTTTTTAGTAGAGACAGGGTTTCACCGGGTTAGCCAGGATGGTCTCGATCTCCTGACCTCGTGATCCGCCCGTCTCGGCCTCCCAAAGTGCTGGGATTACAGGCTTGAGCCACCGCGCCCGGCCGGAATTCTTTTGAAAAGAAATGCGCTCAAAGTTAATGAGAGAAGTTATTTTCCTGCCTTCATGAACACACTCCCACTTTTTCTGAAAAGTCCTTAGGAATATGTTATTCTTGTGTTTGAGAGTTGTATTTTGGGTAACAAACCTTTCCTTCTGATACTCATCGACAAGGGCCAATTCTCATCATTTCCTGTTTGGACTGTTGAGACCCATCCCCACTCACAATCTGGCCTCCACATCGCTCTTCTTCCTCTCCAAGTTTTTATTTGTCATTCTGAAATTTCAAATACAGTGTGATCGTATTGCTTTCGTATTCAAAATCGTTTACAGTTTTCCACTAAAAAATGGTAAAATCCAAGCTGGCTGTGTGACACTGGAGATTCTGCATGTTTTGGCTTTTTCCTACCTTGCAGATTCACAGCTGCCTCATCTCCCTCACACTTGGTCTGGAAACACTGCGGAGCTTTTATTTTTCCTTAAACCCCACCCCCACTCTGAAGCCTCGCCTAATTGTTAAGCCTTCAAATGTGTTGCCATCTTTGCTTAGAATAACCCTCCTTTTCCCTTCGCTTTCATATTGTATAGGTACCCTTGCGATATAGCTGTGGTCCCCAGGCTAGCTACTGGCTCCCTCTATGGCTCCAGAGCTCCTGCGCTCAGGCCTGTGAGACCACTGGCTATTGTACTGTTTAATTGCCTGTTCACACACCAGTCTCCTCTCTCAGGCTCCAGGGGCCCAGGCTGCACAAGTACAGTGGATGCTCACCCTGCATCACGTGGCCCTGAGGATCTGCCAGTCTTCTCTTGCCTCCTGCCAAGCTTACTAATGTGTCACAGATTCTCAGTCACAGCAGCCTGCTCTGGGTCGCTGCACCTCTGGACCTCTCCCTGACACATGAACCTCAACGCACAGGTCAAGATGTGTCACCAGGGTAGGCTTCCTAAGGGTTTTCATATCAATTCCGGTAAAAAGGGCTTCCTTTTCTATTCAGCATATCTTTCTTGCCTGTGTGATGTCTACAATTGTGTCCCTAGCACATTATTGCTATCAATTGTTGGGGAGGATATGTCCTACTTCTAGACTTATATTCTCTTAAAAGACAAAAATATTCTCGATTGTGCTTTGTATCTTCTGAGTCTGGCACAGTGCCTAATTAAAGTTGGTCTTCATTCTGAATGCTGTGTTAAATGAAGAAACGCACAATGTAATATTATCTGTTCTGCCTGGGGAGTAATTTTGTTTTTTATTCCATTGGTTTGGCCATATTCTTGATCAATGGTTCGCAAACAAACTGAACATTAGAAACAGCTGGAGACTATTTTGTAAACATCCTCAACCAGTGTTATTCAAATGTTAATGTGCATAGGAACCACCAAAGATTCTTGGACTCTGATTCAATAGGTTTAGAATAGGGCCTGAGACCTTATGCTTCTAACAAGCTACCAGGAAATTTGGATGCTGCTGAGCCAGGATCACAGTGAGTGGAAGGTCCTGGTTCTTTGCATCAGAATCTCTGGGGATCTGACCTGGGAATATTCCTAAGAATTCCTGTGAATTTCCCAAGTGTTTGTGATAAAGCAAGATTGTCATCTACATAAGGAATTGCTGTGAGTGTTCTATCACCTATCTCTTATATACTTTATAATATTATTGAACAACTTGCCAGAAATCATGCTAGAGACTTTGGCTATATGGATGAAGATAAGACTGTTCCTAACCTTATAGAACTCACAGTCTAAAGAGAGAAATAGATAGAATATATAAAATAAATCCTTATACATTGAGATAAATGTAAGAAAACATAAGGCACTGATATTGGCAATAACAATGAAAGAAAACATCTCTATTTAAACTAAGATTTGAATGATATAATTCCACTCCTCATGGGATTAGAGGGGCAGCGATGTTTTAAACAAAGTTAGGGACATATAAAATCCCTGAGTTGGGAAAAAACGTGGTGAATTTTAGGATCTTTCCAAATACTCTTGTGGCTGGTACAGAAAGTAAAAATGGGAAAGTGCCATGTAGTGAGGAGGGCAGGGACCAAGCACACATGCTGGTGGCCTAACCTAGCACAGTGTGTGGGCACAATAAGAGAAACTTTCTCTAATCAACATCTAGCATGCTGTGGAGCTTGACCCGGTCTGTCTTGTTTCCTTTGAGACAAGACTCATCTCAAGCTAGATGCCCATCAATGGCAGTTGGGATAAAAAGAATGTGGTACATATACACCATGGAATATTATGCAGCCGTAAGAAGAATGAAATCACGTCGCTTGCAATGATATGGAAGGACTGGAGGCCATAACCCTAAGCAAATTAACACAAGAACAGAAAAGCAAAGACCAAACATTCTCACTTATAAGTGGAAGCTAAACTTTGAGCACATATGGCATAAACATTGGAACAATGGACACTGTGAACTACCAGTTCAGAGTGGGAAGAAAAGGGCCATGACTTGAAAAACTACCCATTGGGTACTATGCTTACTACTTGGGTGCAACACATCCATGTAACAAACCTGCACATATACCCCCATATCTAAAATAAAAGTAGACATTGTAAAAATAAAAGAATAGCAGTGATAATCCTTCAACGTATCTACAAGCCTTTATATTTCTGAATTTCTGGAAATATTATTTATGCATAACAAGGACAAGATGGACAATAAATGCTTTCACTTTCACTTTTCAATGATTTTTAATTTTTGTTTTTCATTTCTCTAAATGAGCAATCAAGAAATATTCCCATCAATTTATATTTGGGGCTGGTGTGTTGAAGAATAAATACCATCTAACTATTCCTACCCTTCCTTTCCACTACAAAAGGGAAGCATGGAATGTCCTATCTTTGATCAGGCAAGTAGAGGTCATTTCAAATGAACCTAAGCCTCCATCATATGGCAAGATCTAGGTCCCTTGAGATACCGTTAAAACAATGAAGTGAACCGGGATACATGCAACCCCCCCCCTTTTTTTTTGGCTTTTTTTTTTTTTTTTTTTTTTTTGACAGAGTTTCACTCCTGTCGCCCAGGCTGGAGTGCAATGGCAGAATTTTGGCTCACTGCAACCTCCACCTCCTGGGTTCAAGTGATTCTCCTGCCTCAGCTGCCCAAGTAGGTGGGACTCTACAGGCATGTGCCACCACACCTGGTTAATTTTTTGTATTTTTAGTAAAGACGGGGTTTCACCATCTTGGCTAGGCTGGTCTCGAACTCCTGACCTCATGGTCCACCTGCCTTGGCCTCCGAAAGTTCTGGGATTACAGGCATGAGCCACCGCGCCCAGCCTTTTGATACTTGCATCTTCTACCAGCGTGTCTCTTGCCCTATTTGGGCAATGCCTTGCCCAAAGAAGTTTTCAATTTGGTTTTAAAGATGAAAGAATTCATGAAAACTTATATATATATATGTGTGTGTGTATACATATGTGTATGTATATATAATTTATATCTACATATGCATATAGGTGCATGTGAATATATCACACATATAAATTATGCAAAAAATGACATTAATTTTTTTATGAAAATAGACTTTTTAGTGAAAAGCTTAGAAATTCAGAATTCTAAGAAATGCATTGGTTCCATGTTGATCCCTAGTATTTTCTCTCTTTCTCTTTGTTTCTCTCCTCTAGACCCAGAATCCGTAGACAGCATGATGAGTTCAGAGGCCTTGTCTCTCACCTGGGAGTAGCAGCTTTAGTCAGAGAGGTTTAGATGGATTCATCCAAATGCTTTAATCCCAGAGCTCTGTCCTACAAAAACCAACAGGCTTGCTCAGCGGTTAGCAGTCAGCAAGAATTCATGGTGCTTGGTTGGACCGCATACATGTTATCTTTTTCCTTTAGAAAGCTGTGAATTCTTTAGCTGCTTTATTTTTGAAATGAATGTGTCAATTCCATTTTTCTGCCATTTCTGTTATTTATTTTCGCCATGGAAACTTGGATTTGTTACTGAGCTTTAGGTATAAAACAGAGGTTGATTAAGCTTGTCTTACTATTACCATAGTAACCATTGTATTTCCGTCACAGTAACTCTGAACTGTAGGCCAGTAAGCCATTGGTCCTGATGGTAAGGATAGAAACCCACCTCCCTGCACCTCAGATTCTACACCTCAGAGAATTTCCAGCCTCTAATGCCTTCAATTATGTGACTTCTTTCTAGCATTTGAAGTGCCCTTCTCTGATTTTTTTTCAAACTCACACCATGCTGGTCTTGATTCAACAATGAAGTCACAGTTGGAATTGCAGTGGTTATTTTATCAATGCACACAATTTACAGATTGCTCCTGATAAAGCTCTCCAGATTTTTCTCAATATGTTTATTCTGAAAACTATTCTATACATAGCCCAGTATTTTTCAAATACAAATAAATTTTAACCAACATTACAACAACAAAAAATTTTGATGTGCATTGAAATAGCTAGTCAAATTGGCCTCACAGTAGCAATAAAATAATCTCAGATAATAGTTTTGTTTGATTTTTTATTTAATGCATAATTTATGAGTAAGCAACATATATTTTACATTGTTCTTCATGTCACTGTACATTTTAATACAATGAAGTTTACTCTGAACTCTTTGGATCCCAATCTTAAGTCTAATCAAATCAAATTAAATATATAGGACAGCTCAATATATGACACATAGTAGGCACTTAATAAATAGTATCTATTTTATTAACATTATTATTTCCTTTTTACCATTATTATGTGAGTATATTCTAGAGAGAAACTTTTAGAATCTTATTACCAATTATATGGGTTAAGTCAAGTTTAGCCTAAAGATGCCTCCTTCCATATTTTAAGTTCAACCTCAAAGTTTCTCTGTACATTGTGAACTATAACCTAAACAGAGGTGTAAACAGACTGTCGTCTACTCTTGTGCCAATCAATCACTGAGCTTTGGTTACTCAAAGGTGGTCAATGTTCAAATCGTGTTCAAATGAGGCAAATGCTGAGGTGTAAACAATATGGCTGTTTCTGTACCTCACGTCCACTTTCTGTATATCACTTTCCTTTTTCCGTCCATCAATCTTCTTTCCCCATGTGACTACACTGGAGTCTCTGTGAGCCTGCTCTGGCTTGGGGAGGTTGCCCAATTCATGAATTGCTCTTTGCTACATTAAACTTTGTTCAATTTAATTTGACTAAGGTTTTCTGTTTTTGTTTTTTTGTTTTTCTCATGGAAAGAGCATAGAAATGTAGAGGGTAAACCCAATAAAGAGAGGATTGAAATATGGGAGAAAGTAGTTTTAGATACAATAAAAAGACTGAATCAATAGTTAAGTCTTAACACGTGGAGTTCTCATAGTATGACGGTAGATAACAAACCATGGAGAGGAATTGTTCTGTGGGATTTCTCATTGTCATTCATGTAGCCGTTGAATTTGTAAAAATGTATTCTATTTTACAGATGCTAAAACTGAGGATCAGAGCTATTAGGGAAATAAGGTGGCCAGTGAAAAACTGAACTAAGTCTGAAACAGATCTGTTTTATGCGCAAGTCCAAAGCATAACAGCCCTGAAGCTGGAGACCACATTTGGAGTGAAAGAGCGAGGTATCTGTGTGAGCAAATCACCATTTCCATTCTGGGGCAACTCTGTCAGTCTCTCCTGCAAATTGGGGCATGAAGAAGTTTGTTTAATCTGCAATAGTATCCAAGAGGCAATGATTGGGTACAAATCATCAATAGTGACAATCCCTCTCTAAGGTAGATTTCTAGTTGGATACAACAGCAATCAGTGTCAGCTAAACAATGATCATTTACATTGAACAGTGAAACAGTACCACTGGAAAAATCATCAGGATTATAGACCAGCAAGCTGACTGGGTAAAATGCTACTGTTACGATCCATGCCAAAGTCTCTCTTCTGTCAGTTACCTATTTGTCTATATCACCCTACAACATATTATGCCCTGTGGGACAACGGTTTTGTGTTCAAACGACACGTACTCAGCCAAACAGTGTTAAATACATTTCTCAACACTGAGATTCTCTGGCATCCTTTATAGCTATTTATGAACAATGTGAAGCAATTTTCTAAATTTTGTGAGAAGAACACCTGTGAAATACTGTTAGAGAATGTGTATTCATTGCTCAGAGACAGAAATCCTCCTTCAACGTTTGACCTAAGTGATTTAATATTTAAATCTTTCATTTATGCCACAATTCTATTTTGTTTAGATTCCTTCTCTGAGTATATTCTAGTAACAAGGCTTGAACTTGTCCTGGAGGAGTTACCCTGGGTCACTTCATATTATTTCAAGTCAAAAGGGAAAGACAAATGTAGCCAAGATAACTGAGATTATCAAAACTGCAAATTCACGAGGCATTGACTTGAAGAGTTGAGAACATAGAGGTCAAATAAGCACCCAAGCTATAGTCACATGAGATAGAAAAATGATCACCAAACCTTTCTGATTGCATATTCTATCAGAAAAACAAGTACAATCACCTCCAACATACAGGTATTCCTGTTCAGATATAGTATGTATGTAATTAAACAAATAAATTCACAAGGTTCAAAATTGACATAAAGATAAAATTAACAATGTATATTTTCATAACTTGCCACTCATTTTGCTTTCTGTTATCATTAGCTAGTAACGTAAGGGCACAATATACTCAAGGCAATGTTTATTCTTCATAATGATGATAGCAAATATATATTTTAGTCTTCCAAGTAATTGTAATACTTAGTGGACAAGTGACAATGATGAGAGTATACCAGAAAAGGGAGACAGATCATCATTGCTATTGTCTTATAATTTACTTGTGTTTACATTTAGCACAAGTAAATGTAAGTACATTTACATTATTGTTTTTAATCCGCAGTCTCATAGCAGCAATCTGGTTTGTGAAGATTTGTGTATATCAAATACACTAATATGTTCAACACATTCAAATGACAGGACACAAGCTTCTGATCATGATAGAGGCAAGAAGCAGAGACAGAGGCTCCAGGCAGACAGAGACGGGTCCCTGGTGAAACCCCACCTTTAAGCCAAAAAGCCTAAAACCCGGGGCCCAAAGTGAGAACTTCTATTCCTGTTTGCCCACTCTCTCCAGATTGGTTCTTTCTGAATAGCGCCTTTTCACCAAGCAGATGTTGCCTTTTCCAAAACTACCTATGGCCTGCCCCATCCCCGCCATCCTGTGCCTATAAAGACCCCATACTCCGTTGGTAGAGGGGAGAGATGGCTTACGTTCAGAGAGAAGATGGCCAGACTTCTTCGGGGAAGAGACGGCTTGACTTCGGGGAAGAGACAGCCACACTTTGGGGAGAACTAGCTGCCCTTCCTGTCCCCTCTCTGACTCCCATCACACGGGGAACCAGTCCCACCACTCAATAAAATTATTTGCCTTCACCATCCTTCAAGCGTCCCCACAAATGCATTTTCCTTGTACACTGGACAAGAGTTCAGGACCCACCAAGTGTGGGTACCCAAAACAAGGCCGTCACACCAGTCCTTTGCCCTTGCTGGTGGAGGGCAGCCGCCCCATGCAATGAGGCAAGGGGCTAACTGAGCTGAGCTGTTAACACATAGCCGTCCACAGGCGGTGGAACTAAAGGAGCATTGTAACACTCGCTCTGGGGACTTGGGCGGGTTGCCGGCACTCACTGCCCCGACCTGGGCACTGCCGCCAGAACTTGCTCCTGCTGGCACCTGGAGCGGCTGGCCAAGTCTCACACTCGCTCATTTGTGCCTGGTCTGGCCATGGGCCCGGCAGAGAACTTGCTCCTGTGTCGGTGCCCAGAGCAGCCAGCCAGGTTCTGCACTCACTCGCTCACGTGCTCCCTCCTGCAAGGGGTTGAGCATGGCAGGCAAAGTAAAAGTTTGCCCCCATCACAAGTCCCATGAACGGCCTGAGAAAAATCCTGCATCAGTCAGAAAGGGCGAAGAGAGAACTCTGGTGAAGCTGTCTGTGCCCTGGACTGACCTCCTGTTGGGCATGCCTCACCCATCCTGCCTCACATAGCACTGATGGGCAGGAGAACCTGCCAGAGGGCCATTGTCAGCCCATGCTAACCCACTTAAGATTATTTTCTGCTCTATAAATTGACTTAAAATATAAAGTGATCTTCGAGTATTTTGTTCCAGGACATCAATAAATCATCTTAAATTCTTCCTTGGACTCTGTGGCAGGCTGATAATGGCTCTCAAAGATGGGTCCATATCGTTATCTCAGCACTGTGTGAGTATTACCTTATTTGGAAAAAGGACCTTTGAGGTATAATTCAGTTAAGGATCTTGAGATGAGACTATCCTTAATTATCTGGGTGAGCCCTAAATTCCATCCCTTTTGTCCTAAGAGAGAAGCTGAGAGATATGAGGCACATACACAGAGGAGGAGGCAACTTGGCCCCAAAGGCAGAGATTGCAGTGATGTGGCCAAAAGCCAGGTGATGCTGGCAGCCACCTGAAACTGAGAGAGGCAAGGGCCATATTCTTCCCCGGGGCCCCAGAGGGAGCACAAGGAGTCCTGCTGATACCTTGATTTCAGGACTCCGGCCTTCAGCAGTGTAAGAGCATAAGTACGTATTGTTTTAAACCACTAAGTTTGAGGTAATTCATTATGGCCTCCACAATTAAACTCACACTGGCATCAAGTGTAAATTTAGAGTGTCTGGTATAGAAATCGGTAAACATATATGTAAATAAATAAGTTAATATGGGAAGGGAGGGGTCTAATTTAGTGACTTTTAAGTGGGCAAGCAGAAAGGATGACTTTTTGGAGGACCTGGCAAGATGGGACCTGAAAGGCCCAAGTAATAATAAGCGTCTATGTCCTTGCGTGAAGACGCAAATGCAACAAGTATGTGTCTAAGATCGTATCAAAAATTTTCACATTCTCATCGTTTTATTTTCTTCTGACAACAAACATCCTAAGATTGATATACATTCCCCTTCTTATGGGGAAGAAGTGCAGGCTCAAAGATACTAAATAACATGCTCAAGATCAAAGACCGTGTAGGTGCAGGCTTGGAGTTGTGGCGTGGGTCTCCTGATTCTAGGTCCAGTGTTCAAATGACATAACCTCAACAACCCTTGGCCTCCTCTTCTGAAACAGAAGCAGTATGAATTTCAGGGCTCCCCAGACCCATGGCAAATTCATTTTATGGTTCTAAAATGAGTGCATAAATTTGTGGTAAATGGAAGTAGGAAAATGTGCTTCTATCCTGCATGGCAGGGTCCCTGGCACATGTAGAAAGTGAGTGCAATCAGCATTCTTATAAATCCCTACACTGACATGAATTAAACATGTGCCACTGCTATCCCCTCCATTCAAGAAAAAGTTAGCACAATCCCTTAGAGTACATAAACAAGGATCCCTCAGGTTTTTACCGGAATATATAAAACCAGAAATGGCCTTGAACATTCTCAGAAGCCAAAATCGTTTTTCCAAATCCTAAATATTCTTCACAACCTTTTCATCTTTGATGCTCTCTTCCAGGGACCAATTCTGTTATCCTATGAGCTAATTAGCATTCAATGTGTTTCTTAAAGCACTCAAGGAAACATTCAACTTTCATTCATTTATGACATCAGATAAAGCCATCAGAAAATGCAGTCCATTCTTTCATTGTTCTAAAAGACATGCTAGGCTGCATTTCACTGAGAGAAACAGATGTAGCAAAGCCATAACCTGCTAGTAATACCAATGACACCAGAGGGTAAGCTCTTAAATTTTTTCTAGAACTCATCACGCATCGGTGACCAAAGATTTTGAAAATGCCTTTCAAAGGTAAAAATAGGTCTTCTTCCCTCAGTATCAGGATTTTAGAATTGAAATTCCATCTGTAAATTGGTCCATCCTATCCTAACCCTGCACCTTCCCCAGGTGACAGGGATATGACCCCAACACACAAAGGCATGTGCCCTGATCATTCTTGTCCTAAGTCCTTTCTGCTTGGCCTGCTCCCTTCCTGCAGTTGCTCCCATCTGGCCTTGAGTCTTGGTTGTCTCTCCTAGCTAAAGGCTGAGGGGCATGCCTTCACAGTTGGGGCCGGTGACCAGTTTCTGTCTCTCGTGTTACTTGCTTCTCTCCAGTGACCTTGGCACAAAATCACATCACCACTGGGTCTTGCCTCAGACCAGCCTACTGTCCCAAGGAATCTGATTTCTTGCTCCAGGTCACTATGGGGACTCTTATCTGGTGACCTGACGACTATGCTTGCAGACATTTGCAGTCCTAGCCAAGCTGAAGTTCTTAAGGGGCTCCCAAGCTCAAAGCTTTTTAAAACACAGTTTGCTTTTTCTAGTCTAGATAATATACTAAATTAGAGCACCTCTCATGCCCCAGAGAATATACAATCTAGAAGGAGAGACAGATATGTAAACATATAAATTTGGTGCCAATTATAAACACAGTAATAAGAAACACAAGGCATAGAAGTTGTAGGAAGAAGGCAATGATCAACTACAGTTAAAGAGCAGAACCCTCTTTGCTGAAGAAATTAAAATAGACTTAGTCTTTAAGCAATGATTAGAATGTTCCCAGAGAGACAAAGAGGAAAAACGTACTTACCTAATTTCAAGAAAAAACAGAGTTACAGGGCCGGAATGTGAAAATGGCTGGTTGGGCAATTATAAAGCTTCAGGAATTGCTAGACCAGCAAACAAGGTCATCAAAGACTGACAGCATCAGCCTGGAGGGCCTCCTGAGCTAGGATCAGAGGTTTCTTATGAAGGTTCTCAATAGAACTCAAATCGAGTATAAAGTCATTGCAATGACTTTGTGAAAATATTTCCAAGCCGTGGTTTTCAATCAAAAAAATATTTAAAGCTTCCCTCTTTCTAAGAATTTGCATACATGGGCAGAAAAAAAGTGTAGCCCTGTTTCACAGGCTAGGTAGGGATGGCAGGCAGAGCTTTGTTAGCTTTTGGCCTCCTCTTTGCTCCCTGGTTAACTCCTGGCTGCAGAATCCTACAAAACTGTAATTAACAAATGGAGTTCCCATTGACTGTGCAGGTTCTTTGTTGAAAGTGTGACAACTCCATGTCTGATATTTAGAGGTTAGAGACTGGCCACTGTCTATTTTTTTGACTGTCCTCATATGTGTTGACAGCGTTGTCCAAATCTAGTGTCTGGCTCATGGTAAGCCCTAACTATGTGCTTTTTAACATTCATGTGAAAGATAAGTATCATAACAGGTGGAATGCAATCAATACAACATATGAATTTCAAAATTATGAAACCACAACAGAGGGAAACTATTTTACTGGAATATGCATGTTCTTTGGTGTCAGCTCCACCTAGATTCAAACTCCAATTCTGCCTCTAACTGGGTGTGGGACTGTAAGAAGTTTGTTCAATCTTTTTGAGTTATTATGTCTTCAACTGTAAAACTGGAATAGACACCAACATACAGATTTTTAACAATTGAGATAAAATTTAGTAACAAATATAAAGGTCAACATAGTCCAGTGATGCAGAGCACAGAGACTTGAGATGTATTACCAAAGTTCAAATGCCAGCACTGCCACTTCCTAGCTGCACCTCATGTCCTTCATCTTAAAAATTGGGATGATGATGGCATCACCTTGCAGAGATTGTGTATGAGTGTACAATGAGTCTATATGTGTGCATCTCTGTTATAGCTGGGTCATAGTAATTGCTCTGTCGATTGTAGCCATTAATATTGGAAGGTACCTGGAATGTAAGAAATGTCAATAAAATATAGTTGGATGATGATAGAGCTTGAAGAGCTTGAGCAGGTACTTATGGGCCTGAAGTGTCCTTGAAGTATCCTCAGATCTTGGAATTCATAGGTTCACACAAGACTGAGTGGGAGAGCCATAGAAGAGTGAAGCTGAACTAAATTCCTGGTCGACCGACACGCAAGAGCAATGGAAACACCAAGTGTGCACTATGGGCAGAAACTGCAGTGAAAATCAAAAGCCTGCTGTGGAGGCCACATAAAATGATGAGATGAGCTTTAGGATGAGTTTCCTAAAGAGACTCTCTCAGGCAACAGAGACGAAGAGCCCCAGACTGGGTGTACATCTGATTTAAAATAGAATATCATCTCAGTAGAAAGATGATTTGAGTCAACTGCCAAACTTCTCACTATGGACATTAGTTACTTTAAAAAAAAATACTATCATTTACAAATATGGCACTAGTAGAGAAACATAATGTAATTTCCTCAATACTACACTAGATAATGCAGATATCAAGGCCTGTAGGCAATGTTTATTTTTCCTAACCATGTATTCAATTATACCTGGCTTTGCCATCAGAAAGTGATGTTGACAAGACTTCTCTGGTGTTCTTTATTATAACAATTTGCTTCTTTCCTTCAGAGGAGAGTTGGAGGTGTACCATGTGAAGTATGAACTCTTCTTCCCTTTCCAGATAGTCAACTTATGCAATACGGATATATAAATAAAGAGCTGCAGTGAGTCATTTTCCCCAAGGCTTGAAAAATAAGATTGCACTCACCAGAAATATATATTCTATTTGGGAAATTTTTACTCTATATTCTGTGCAGAAGCATGAGAGAACGATCATACAGCCAAGCAGCCCTCAACAGGTACTCTACACATACATTTTTATTACTTATTAGATCCACATCCGGATGGTCCAATGTCAAATGATAGGTTTTATTCCATTCTAATCAGAGGGTAGAGCACATTTTCATAGATCAATGGAAACTGGCATCTTTATTCAAGCAAATCTCTGCTGTTGGTTGAATGTCTTGCAGAGGATTCTACGAACCATGACAGATTTCTTAGACTAAGACTTAGATACTGTCCCAGCACCCGGTTGCATTCCATCACTCTATGGTCCTAGAAAATAGAGGTTAATGAAGCAAATTCTTTTTTTTGAGACAGAGGGGACCATGCTCTTCTCTTTTCAGCGCTTCTGTATCACTTCCACATTGTGGTCACATGTGTGTTATTTTATTTTTTTCTCCACTCTGTGAAAGCTTGCTGAAAGTCTGATAGTCTAACCAATATTTATCTCTTTTAAAATTGTTGTTCACATAGATGATTAAGCATAATCATGACAAGATTGTTAATGTGGTGATAATGAAAATTATTATTACCTTCCTAAAAAGGAGAAAACAGAAACCCAAGAGAAAGAATTTTAGTAGACAAAAGGGGGCCGGGCACGGTGGCTCACACCTGTAATCCCAGCACTTTGGGAGGCCCAGGAGAGTGGATCACGAGGTCCGGAGTTTGAGACCCCATCTCTATTAAAAATACAAAAATTAGCGGGGCACGGTGGCGGACGCCTGTAATTCCAGCTACTCAGGAGGCTGAAACAGGAGAATCGCTTAAACTCAGGAGGTGGAGGTTGCAGTGAGCCGAGATCGCCGCCACTGCACCCAGCATGAGCGACAGAGTGAGACTCCGTCTCAAAAACAAACAAACAAACAAACAAACAAAAGACACAGAAGGGAGGAAAGGAAGTGCTGGATAGAGGAGGGCATGGTCCCTGGTTAGGGCTCCACCCCCATGGATCTGGGTGAGGACAGGCATTTCCCAACTAAATGCTGCATTTCCCAAGACCACCCTGGCCTGCCACCCCCCCATAGTATACCTATAGAAACCCCCCAAAGCCCTAGCAGGCAGACACACAGGCGGCTGGAGCACATCAGCAGAGGAACACACAGGCAGCTGGACATCAAGAGGAGCACATCAGCGGAGGAATACCTGGGTGACTGGACACGGAGAGGGACACACCGACAGGCACTGGCACACTGCTAGGCCACCGAAGGACAAAGTAGATGCAGAGTTTGGCTGGGGAGTTGGAGGAGAGCCCCGGCCTGTGAGTGGCCGGACTCCAGGGAAAAATCTTCCCATTCCATCCTTTCTGACTTCTCATGAGCTACCTCCACTCATTAAAATCTCGCATTCATTCTCCAAGCCCACATGTGATTTGATTCTTCCAGTATGTCAAGGCAAGAACCCGGGATACAAAAAGCCCTCTGTCCTTCAACAAGGGAGAGGATCTAAATCGAGCTGGTTAACACAAGCCTACAGACAGCGAAACTAAAAGAGCACCCTGTAACGCACACCCAGTGGGGCTTTAGGAGCTGTGAACATTCACCCCGGACACTGCCCTGGGGTCAGAGCCCCACAACCTGACTGTACGCTCCCCTAGAGGTTTGAGTGGCAGGGCACTGAAGAAGCAAGCCACATTCCCATTGCACAGCCTGCGAGGGGGACAAGGGAACTTTTCCCGTTTCAAAAGTGCCATGTAGTGTAACTGGCAGACAGATTTTCAGAAAACCCCATTAAATATCACTGGAGCTAAGTAGAGTTTCTGGGTTGATTTCAGGGGAAAGATTGGAGTCAAGTGGCCCAGGACCCACTCCTGGCTCACCCAGGTTCTAACTGAATCAGTGGACCTTAGAGTCACTGATTAAAGGTGCATCAAAATATGGTAGTGTTTAAGTGTGCAAGCTCAGGTGTTAGACTCCCTGTTTTCTCACCTCGTACCACTACCTCACCAGGTGGACATGGATTCAGTTTCATAAATTCTTTGCCCTCTGTTCTCCATGTGTTAAATAGGGATGACACTTTTGCTAATGCTAGGGTTCTTGGAAACATGGAGTAAGATAATACACATAAAAATCTTTAGAATAATAACTGCACAATCATAAGGTCTCAGTGATTATCAACAGTGTTATTATCTCTATCATCCTCATCATTGTTGATTCCACCGGCGCTCAGATTTCCACCTCCCACATTTAGGAAAAACTTGAAATGAAAAGAGCAGAGACTGTGCCAAGGCCATCTATCACCTTTCTTGAATAGGGACCTTGATTTAGGGTGACTAACTGTCCCAATTTTGAGATTGTACTGGTTTTAGCACTGAAAGTACCCATCCCAGAAAATCCTTGATTCCTGAGAAACTGGGACAGCTGCTTACCCCTGAGGAACAGCTGAATCAAACAGATTCCAATGCCCCATTCAGTCAAAAAAGAGAGACTGAAGAAAGGCAGGCTGCCCTCAGGGAACATGCTGAGAGGTGAAGCCAGTTGGGCTTCTGGGTTGAGTGGGGACTTAGAGAACTTTTCTGTCTAGCTAGAGGATTGTAAACACACCAATCAGTGCTCTGTGTCTAACTAAAGGATTGTAAATGCACCAATCAGCACTCTGTAAAAACACATCAATCAGCACTGTGTCTGGCTAAATGATTGCAAATGCACTGACCAGCACTCTGTGTCTAGCTATAGGATTGCAAATGCACCAATCAGCACTCTGTAAAAATGCACCTGAGCTCTGTGTCTAGTCAAAGGATTGTAAACGCACCAATTAGCACTCTGTAAAAACACACCAATCAGAGCTCTGTATCTAGCTAAAGGATTGTAAATGCACCAATCAGCAATCTGTATAAATGCACCAATCAGTGCTCTGTGTCTAGCTAAAGGATTGTAAAGGCACCAATAAGCACTCTGTAAAATGGACCAATCAGCACTCTGTAAAATGGACGAATCAGCGCTCTGTAAAACTGAACAAGCAGCAGGATGTGGGTGGAGCCAAATAAGGGAATAAAAGCTGGCCACCTGAGCCAGCGGCGGCAATCTGCTCGGGTCCCCTTCCATGCTGTGGAAGATTTGTTCTTTTGCTCTTCACAATAAATCTTGCTGCTGCTCACTTTGCATCTGCACTACCTTTACGAGCTCTAACACTCAATGCAAGGGTCTGCGGCTTCATTCCTGAAGTCAGAAACCACGAACCCACCAGAAGGAAGAAATTCCAGACACATCTGAACATGGGAAGGAACAAACTCTGGGCACACCATCTTTAAAAGCTGTAACACAGTGAGGGTCTGCGGCTTCATTCTTGAAGTCAGCAAGACCAAGAACCCACCGGAAGCAACAAATTCTGAACACAAAACCTTTGTTTTTTCCAACAGGGAGAAAAAGCGAAGTTTGCTGCCTCAAGGGCAGTCCAGGCAGTGCTGAGCAATGAGATTCGTAATACCACCAACTAGGGAAATCCAGGCCAGGGACATCATCAGACCCTCAGCACTCAGATAGGCTGCTGCTCCTTGGGAGACAGGAGGGGTTGGAGAAGAGTCAGATTACTTATTTTTAAGGGAGGCTCAGTCTTGACTACAGTCATCAAGTGGGGACCCACAGTTCATACATGCTTCAAGATTTCTTCAACTCATGGCTTTATGTGGCCTATAGATGCACTATTAATTGTGGAATTGAAAGCACGAGCATGTAACTCCAAAGTTACTTCAGCGTAATTTTATAAAACAATTTTGAATGTTGTGACACAAAAGTCATGCCATAAATCAATCAATCCTCTATTCTACAGGTTTCTTTGCAAGTACCCTATGATCTCCTCATCTCTTGTCTCCTTTTAAAAGATAATACTCATGTTCTGTCCTTTCTTGATACAGGAGATAAAATTCTTTCCCTTTGCTTATTTGTTACTTCAATTTGTACTTTAAGCTGGATGTCTTTGGCATGACATTTAAAGTAAACTTTTGTTCTTTCCAACAGGATGTATAAAATGTCTGCTACAAATTATAGGTTTGGAGGCAGGGTTTTGCTTTCTTTATATGGCTCTATACCTTTTGCCTTTCTAACGTTGGCTTTCTAAGTCTCTGGTCAGTTACCTGTTCCCTATAACAAGATGGTTGATAAACTCTTCTCTATTAACAGAAAAGACTAACTTTCTGACTGGGGTTTGAGCAAAAGGTGGATCCTCCCTCTTGACAGCTGTGAACAAAAAAGCTGCTTCTTTTATGGCATACCCAGTGACAGCAACGAGGGGATTTTTGTCTGCATTAGCATTCTGTGTCTACTGTCATAGACACATCCATGAGCATTTCTTTTCTTATCCTATACCTGGGAGGCATCCAGTATAATGATAAAACATTAATTTGAATTTATATGAACAGAATGAATTCTAAGTTAAAATATGGTTCCCTCCTCTGGGAAAACTCTACGGGGATTTCATTCCAGGCCTGTTTGTATATCTGATGCATGTATTGAAAGCATGAAAGGTGCTGCCTGCCCCATTACCAGCTTCTCATCAAAAAATAAACCCAGTGATGTTGCAGCTTCTTCCTATGCTTAATTTTTAACCCCACAGTTTTAGTTCTATACACACATAAATTTAGAGGGAGAGATTTAAAATATCATTTTTCTAAGTTTCAAAACTTTGAACACTTGGAGATGCTAGGAAGATAATATTTTCTTTCACTTAAAAAATGAACTGTGATTGAGATGAAACTTTCATACGATTTTAATTTTTCAATTTTGAACTTTGGTTCCTAAATTCAACAGAAGTTAAGACGAGACATAGGAGGACATTGCAGCTGTCAATTTTCTCAATTCATAAAATACCAATAAGAATGCTGTCTGATCTCAAATAAATACATACACAAGAAAGATGTGAATTACCTTGTCAAAAAAGCCTGAGCAATGACAACATATATAGATACGGCTTAGCTAAAAGTACTGGGAAAGAGATACAATAGGAAGTTTTAGTCATTAAGTAAACCTGGCTTATGGCGCTTTTATGTGAAATTTTATGACTACGTTAGTTAGGCTTTTTTGGCAATAAGTAAACTCAGCTCAAACAAGTTAAAGCATAACTGAAACTTTACTGGCTCAGGTAACTGTGAGGGTTGCCGGGAAAGCTCACAGGAACCAAGATATAGTTACAGTTGCCAGGGTCTCAAGGGCTAGAACCAGAATTCAACATGGCCAGGACTCTTTCTTTGATCTTCCTTTATTCATGCTTGACTTTATTTTGCAGAGGAAGTTAGTTCCTCCAATAAAAAAAAAGATGCTTGGGAACATGTTCTAGGTAAGTAGCTCTGATGGAATGAATTTTTCTATCTCAATGTCTGTCCACCAAGTCCTATGGAGAGCTCTGATTAGGCTCTGTTTGGTCTCGAGATGTCTACTGTGGTATTAGTGTAACTGGTAGAATGGAAGACTCATTGGCCAAGATGAGTCATGTGACCAATCAGTGGATAAGGAGAAGAAATTTTGCTGTTAGAACTGTAACGAAGGGAAAACATTCTGACCATCTAAAAATGATAAATGCTTAAGTGTTTTGCTTTTACTTTGGACAAGATAAGCTTGTATGAGTCTCAGTTTCCTTGCTTGTAAATTAGTTATAAAATCTGCCAACTAAGTGTACCAGAAAAATGAAAAGTAACGTATAAAAATTTCAGAATTAATAATTTTGGAAATTTAATAATTTAAAAATTGCAGAATTTAATAATTCCTAATACAATTGCAGTAATTACAGAACTCAATACATGTGAACTCCAACCACTATCTGTATGTCTTAGTCTACTTGGGCTGCAATAACAACATGCCATAAGATGGATGACTTAACAACTAAAATTTATTTCTCACAGTTTTGCTGTCTGGGAAGTCCAAGAGCTCAAGGCACTAGCAAATTTAGTGTCTTGTGAGCACCTGCTTCCTGGTTCTATGGATAGCCATCTTTTGCTCTTTTCTCACATGCTGGAGAGGACAAGAGGTCTCTCTTGGGCCTTTTGTTTTAGAAGGGCACTAATCTCATTCATGAGTATTCTGCCCCCACAACCTAATTATCTCCCAAAGTTCCCACTTCCTAATTCCATTACCTTGGAGGCTAGGATTTCAACATATAAATTTTGAAGGGATTCAAACGTTCAAACCACAGCACTGTGGTAACAAATTAACTGCCCAAATTTTTGTGGTTTAACAAAATAACAGTTACTTCTTGCTCTGTAAAGGTGTAACTATTGACAGGTAACTCTCTTTCAGTGACAGAGAAGACTTAATCTTATTGTCCCAGTATCCTAATCTTGGAGCCATTTATACCCAAGTGGTGGAAGGAAAAACTGACAGTAAAAAAAGCACACCTGCTTCCTATAGCTCTGTGGTAAGAAGAGACGATTATACCTTGAGGCAAGGAAGCATGGCAAGTATAGGTTCTGGCAGGTCACCTACCTCTCAGTGACTACTTCATTCCATGAGTAGAAGAGAAAAAATTTTGATGAAGAACGAAGGGTTTTCCTTGTTTCTTTTTTTGTTTTGTTTTGTTTTCTACAGCCAACACTGCAGCACTTGCATCAAATGATCCTCAGGTTTTTTTTCTTTATGTGTGGAACATTGAGCCAGAAGCACCAGGGAACTCAAAGTTAAAACTACTTAGGCTATTTTTACAAATACATCAAGATTCTTTGGATCTCAAACTCTGTTTTTAAGTTATATGACCTCCACGGTACATGTTCTCCATGAGAAATAAAGGTCAGGGCAACAGGTGCTTCATCTGCCACCCTCTCAAGATACGCAAGACCGATCATAGTAAATGGATCAACCAACTTAATGGAGGGATAAATACCATAAAATGTTCCCACTGGAAACCAGGGTCTTGATTAAAATAAGAAAGATGATTTACTGAATTTGCCCTAAATGAAATAGAGAAGTTAAAGAAAGAGAAAGGAAGAAAATAAAGCTCAGACATGAGGAATTAAAAAAAATTTTTTTTATCTGACGAATATGAGTCCTTTTAAATTATTAGGCCCAGAGAGATGTTAAATGAGACTGCAGCGGGTCATATCCTGCTTCTACCTTGAGCTGTGTGTTCATCTCTTAAACTTGCTATTGACACAAATGGCAACACATTAACTTCATATTACTGCAGACACTATAACCAACACCCTATAGCTTGACAACGTGTAGTCAATCACTAATCAATGTTGTTTCCCTAAATCAATCAGAAACCCTGTAAACAACTTTGTATCAGCTCACTCCCCCTTCCTCTTTGTGTGTGTGTGTGTGTGTGTGTTTTTAAAAATCTACTTGTGACTGCTGCTAATTGAAGGGTATATTCAGGGTAACTTGAGTCTATGCTCCCAGGTTCAATCCACAAGTTTAGTGCAAATGAACTCTCTACTTATATTAACTTTGCCTTGGCATCTTCTTTTTTGGTCAACGGACATAAACTTAAAATTCCTGTGACTCAAGAAACCAAGAAAGTCAATTTTCATTCAAAAGTTTCCACTAACATTGACCTCCTTCAGCTTCTCTTTTTAACATATAAATGAGAAGAAGTAAATTGTACAGCCTTCCCAGCATAAGGAGTTCAATAGAAGAGTGCATACAACTGAGACTCACGAAAACCTCAATCACAAGTGAAAGGTGAAAAATAAATAACCCCCCTTGTGCAGAAGAAGACAGCAGAAAACATGAGATTCTTAAACTTTTATCTAAATGGAGAGTTAAAAAATCTCAGAAATTCACAATTAAACTTTCACATATTTCTGGCCTGAATACATGTCACTTGAATACAAATTTTTTATTGACAATGATTATTCAACTGGGTAAGAAATCAGAGATAAAGAACACATTTGAGCTAGATATAAAATATTTAATTTGCAACATGTTGTGTTGTAGATATGAATGGTAAATTGGGATGGAGTTTTCCAACAGACAATTAGATATTTGTGTTTATAACTTAAATAGGTTTGAAGTGTAGCTGTCCATCAGTGGGGTATTACATCTAAGGTCATTTGAAGCCATGAAAAGTAGATGAAGAATTCGCTTTCAAAAATTGGTACACTAATTCTGACAGACTCTTCAACTAACAAAACTGGAAAAAGTGGATTAAATTAAAAACAGAAGAAGGAGCAAGGAGAGAATATGTTTCTTAGAATTTGAAAGGGAATTATCATGGTAGCTATAGAAGAGGGCTTCTGTATGTGACTTGTGATTTTTAGATAGGGAATTTCAGCTGTAGTCATCCAACGGTCTCGCAGAAAGGAAGCAGAGAAGGTCCTTCCACCCTTCCATACCCTGTCAGTGCATCCCTTTGGCAAAATCTAACTGAAAGCCTTGCTCATGAAGTCTGTAGTATCAACCTGTTGAGCCACCAAGAAACTGTGAATCTTGTAAGACTCTTAAAGAATATTCAGATATAAGGAACAACTACTCTCTCTCTATATATACACTTTTTCATGTGAAGAGCCATAACTCATTGGGCAAATAAAATGGTTCTAGGCTGTCAAAGAATGACATTTTAAGAAGTTGAGTTTAAGAGTTTACAAACTCTATTAGTCTGTTCTCATGCTGCTAAAAAAGGCATAACTGAGGCTGGGAAATTTATACAGGTTTAATTGACTCTCAGTTCCACCTGGCTGGGGAGGCCTCCCAATCATGGCAGAAAGCAACTGAGGAGCAAAGTCATGTCTCACGTGGTGACCGGGCAAGAGGGCTTGTGCAGGGAAACTCCCCTTTATGAAGCCATCAGATCTCATGAGACTTATTCACTATCGTAAGAACAGAAATGGGGAAACCATCCCCACAATTCGATTATCTCCACCTGGCTCTGCCCTTGACACATGCGGATTATTACAATTCAAAGTGAGAGTTGGGTGGGGACACAGCCAAACCATATCAATAATGAATTAGCTTTAATTACTGAGTCAGTGATAGCACAGCATTCAGTCTGTGAAATAGAAAGGTGCTTTGCTGATCAGAGCAGGGGTGGTGGATCTTATAGGCAGAAAAGACGGAACGAAGGCAAAATGAGGAACAAAAAGTGAATTGGTGGTTCAAAGTTACTTTCCTGGTATGAATTAATGTCACATTATCTGGGCTTCTTGTAACTACTTGCTGTGAATCTCTTGTTTTCTTTTGGAAAAATAGACCCATTCTTAAATTCTGTTTGATTCTGTGGCATTTAGCCTAAGTGACTCCATTATGACTTGTCTGTCAGGACCTTGTTGAGGATCTCAGTTTAAAACCATGGCCACTATTTATTTTATTTAAGGCCCCCTTGTGAAGGTGAGTTCATGATCCACAGAGTGAGCTCTTTCCGGGGCACAGCGGTGGCCAGTCCAGAAAGAGTCCAGAGAGTAGCACCATGAAGCCGGCCCTAGCTGCAGGTGATGCACAGGAACTGTGAAGTAGAAGTAGTCTGGCTTCGCTCTCCCCAAAAGAAAATCAAAAACAAATATTTAATGCCAAGATCATCACCAGCAATATCCTAGAACTCAAATCTGAAGCTGAGAAAGTCCCCAGGGGCACAAAGAGGTTAAAAACTCATACAAAATGGTAATAGAAATAGAATTCTCTATCCACAATGCTCCCCTCCCAATCTACCAGGCACCATGCACAGAAAATTCCTCCTGGACTTATGGCTTCTGCACTGGAAAAAGTGAAATTGGGGCTGACAGCTAGCTTCCCCATCATTTTGGATTTCCTTGCAGAAAAACCATTTCTGTCTCAACCCATGAGAGGCAATCCAAATGCGTTTAGGTAGAAAACCCCTAAAGGCAGCTGTGAAGAATGAGAACAGCAAGAACTAAAAAAAAAAATCAGCCTATAAAACCCTGATCTTTATCTTAGTGAAAGGAGATGCTAAATCACAGTGTCTATTTACTAGCACTATGCTATAGGAGGCATGTTCCACAGGTCTTCTGGGCAGGCACCCACACCAGCCTTTCCACATACCCATTTTGGAATTTTCCCCCTCCAGGATGGGCAGTGCTCTTCATGTTTGCAACAGCCAAGGCTAACACTGACTTAAGGCACCATCTAGTATTGATAAGGAAACAGTGATCTAGGACTAAGGGGACTCACAGGCAACTGCAAAGAACCTCTAATATACATAACTTCAAAAGACCTAAACAAGCCAGACAGCAAATACTAGAATAAATAACTAGGATACCTCTTAAGTGTGAAGCCATAGACATATATCTACAACAAACAACAACAAACAGCAACAAACAGGGAACCATGACCTCCCCAAAGGGGGAAAAAAAACAGGGAGCCAGTGACTAACCATAAAGAGACAGTGATGTGTTAGTTTTCAGATCAAGAATTCAAAAAGACAATCCTCAAGAACCTCAGCAAACTCTAAGACAACTCAGAAAAGCAATTCAGAAATGTATCAGGTACATTTAACAAGGAAATTGAATAATTCAAAAATTAAACAGAAATCCTGAACTGAGAAATTAATTTATTGAACTGAAAAATACATTAGAGGTTCTCAATAACAGAAAGGACGAAACAGAAGAAAACTCAGCGACTTTGAAGACAGGCTATTGAACAATATACAATCAGAAAAAAAAGAATGAAGAAGAATAAGGAACATCTGGAAGATATAAAGAATATATTTCTTGCAAATCTCAGAATAATTAGCACCAAAGGGAGAGTGGAGAAAGAGCAAGGGGGTAGAAAGCTTATTAAACAAAACAATAAGAGAAAACTTTTCAAACCTAGAGGAAGATACAATTATTCAGGAATAGGAAGGTCACACATCACTAAACAGATTCAGCCCAAATAAGACTGTCCTAAGGAATATGATAATCAAAAGCTCAAATATCAAAGACGAGGAAAGGCTTCTAAAATAAGCAAGCAAAAAGAAGTCAGTAACACATAAACTACCTTTAATTCATCTGGCAAGAGACTTCTCAGGAAAAACCAGACAGGCCAGGAGGGACTAGGATGAAATATTCAAAGTGCTGAAGAAGGAAAAAAAAACTTTCAAGAAGAAATGCTGTATCCAGCAAAGCCTTTCTTCAAATATGAAGGAGCGACAGAGTCTTTCTCAGACAAAAAAAAACAAAAACAAAAAAAAAAAAAAACAAAAAAAAAACCAAGGTAATTCATCACCACTGGACTTCTCTTACAAGACATGCTAAAGAGAGTTTTTTGTCCAAAAGAAAATGATATAAATGTACAAAAAGAAAACACTTGAAGGTATAAAACTCACTGACAAAAGTAAATATACAGAACCAATACTTTAACACTGTAATTATGGTGTGTAAACCACTCATATTTCTAGTATGAAACACAAAGATGAATCTATCCAAAAATAAAAATAACTATGGAAAACTGTTAAGAGATAGTCGATATACAAAGATGTAAATTAAGACATAAAAATGTCAAAATAGGGGAGATAAAGTGTAGAGTTTTTGTTATTTGTATGTTTATTTATGATCAGTTACTTGTCATCTGTTTAAACTTACTTATTATATCCATAAGATGTTTTTTTAAGCCTCATTGTAACCACAAAGCAAAAGTATATATATGCATATATATTTTAGCGTATAATAGATACACTAAAACCAGAAATAAACTCTCAAAAACAATAGATTAAAATATACTACTAGAGGAAACCATTAACCACAAAAGAAGTAAGAAAGAAAGAGAGAAGTTATAAAACAACCAAGAAAAAAAAATTGCATGTATTGCATGTAAATATACTAAATGTTCCAATTAAAACATGTAGTGAATGAATAATTAAAAAAAAACAAGAAAAAATACATGCTGCCTAAAAGAAACTGAACTCACATACAGTGACACACAGACTAAAAATGGAAGAATGGAAAAAGATATTCCAAGCAAAGAAAAACCAAAACAATAGCAAGAGTAACTATACTTTTATCAGATAATTTAGACTTCATGTCAATGACTGTAAAAAGATGTAAATAATGTCACTATATAATGATAAAGGGGTCAATTCTGAAAGAGGATATAAGAATTGTAAATATATATGGCCCAACATCAATGTACACAAATTTTTAACAAAATCATTAATAGAGTTAAATGGAGAGATAGACCATAATACAGTAATAACTGGGAACTTCAACACCCCACTCTCAGTAATGGATGTTCATCTAGACATAAGATCATAAGATGAATAAAGAAACATCAGTTAAACAACACGTTGACCAAATGAACATAATGATATTTAGGAAACATTTTACCCAACTGCTGCAGAATATACATTCTTCTCATCAGCTCGTGAAACATTCTTCAGCGTAAACCATACGTTTGGCCACAGAACAAGTCTCAACAAATCCAAAAATGTTAAAATGTTATCAAGTATCTTTTCTGATCACAATGGAATACAATGAGGAACTTTGGAAAGTATACAAATACATGGAAATTAAAACACATATTCCTAAATGACCACTGGGTCAATGAAGAAATTAAGTCAGAAATTTCAAAATTTCTTGAAACAAGTAAAAATGGAAATACAATATTCTAAAATCTATGAGATACAGCAAAAATACTGCTAACAGAGATGTTTATGGCAATAAAAGCTTACAATAAAAAAGTAGAAAGATTTGAAAAACAACCTAATTTTGCACCTCAAGGAATTAGAAAAGCAGGAACAAACCAAACCCCAAATTAGTAGAATGACAAAAATAACACAAATCAGAGCCAGTGAAACACAGTGGCCCATGTCTGTGATTCCAGCACTTTGGGAAGCCAAGGCAGGCAGATCTCTTGAGCCCAGGAGTTCAAGACCAGCCTAGACAACATAGGGAGAGCCCTGTCTCCACACACACAAAAAATTAAGTAGTTAACTTGGTGTGATGGTGCACACCTCCCAGGCTCAAGCATTTCCCCCACCTCAGCCTCCCTGCTACGCAAAAGCAAAAAAAGAAAAAAAAATCAGATCAGCTATAAATAAAATGGACACACAAAAAACCAACAAAATGAAAGGTTTGCCTTCAAAAAGTCCAGCAAAATTAACAAACTGTTAGCTAGATTAAGAAAAAAGAAAGAAGAATCAAGTAAAATTAGAAATGAAAGAGAGAAATAACTGATACCACAGAAAGGCAATTGACCATTAGAGACTACTATGAGTAACTATATGCCAACAAATTGGAAAACCTATCAAAATAGACTAATTAATGGACACATACAACCTACTAAGATTGAACCACGATGAAATGCAAAACCTGAACAGATCAATAATGAGTAATGAAATCAAAGCAGTAATAAAAAGTCTCCCATCAATATAAAGTCTAGGACCTGATAGCTTCACTGTTGAATTCTACCAAACTTTAACAGAAGAATTAATATCATTTCTATTCACACTATTCCAAAAAATCAAAGTGGACAGAATACTTTTAAACTCATGCTATGAGGTCAATATTACCTTGGTATCAAAACTAGACAAGTACAGAACAAAGATGGAAAACTACAGGCCAATATCCCTAATAAACATAGATGCAAAAATTATTTTAAAGTACTAGCAAACTGAATCCAACAATACATTAGAAATATTATTCACCATGATCAAGAGGGATTCATTTCAGGGATGCAAGGATGGTTCAACACATGCAAATCAATGAACATGATATATCATATTAACAGAATCAAGGAAAAAAACAAATCATCATTTCAATAGATGGTAAAGTAGTATTTGACAAAATTCAACATACTTTTATGATACAAACTGAACAAGCTGGACATACAAAGAACATACTCACAGAAATAAAGGACATATTTGACAAACTCACAGCTGACATCATAATCAATGGGGACAATTGAACTTTTCCTCTTAAGATTGGAAACAAGTCAAGAATGAATACGTTCATCACTTTATTTAACATAGTATTAGACATCCTAGCCAGAACAATTAGACAAGAGAAAGAAGTTAAGTGCACCTGAAATGGAAAGGAAGAAGTCAAATTATGCTTGTTTGTAGACAACATGATACAAACACTCTACCTAAAAACTGTTAGCATGTATAAACAAATTCAAAAAGTTGTAGGATATAAAATTGACATAAAAATGTAGTGCCATTTATACATGCCAACAATGAACAACTGCAAAATAATAAAGATAGCTATTTCACTTACAATAGCAACACAACATATGAAATACTGTAGAATTTAATCAAAGGAGTGAAAGTTATCTCCAAGGAAAATTATAAACACTGATTTAATAAACTGAAGACAACACACAAATACAAACAAAAGATAGCCTATGTTCATAATATTGGAAGAATTAATACGTTAAAATGTCAACACTACCCAAAGGGCTCTACAGATTCAATGCAATCTCTACCAAAACACCAATGACATTCTTCACAGAAATAGGAAAAAAAAACCCTAAAATCTGTATGGAACCACAAGAGACTCTAAGTAGCCAAAGCAATACAGAGCAAAAAGAACAAAGCTGGAGGCATTACACTACCTGACTTCAAAGTATACTACAAAGGTATAGTAACCAAAGTAGTATGGTATTAGTATTAAAACAGACATGTAGACAATTAAAAAGAATAGATGACTAAGAAATAAATCCATGCATTTACATCCAACTCATTATTGACAAAGCCCGAAGAACATACACTGATGAAAGGACACTCTCTTCAATATATGGTGCTGAGAATACTGGATAAGCATATGCAGAAAAATGAAGCTAGATTCCTTTCTCTCACCATATACAAAATTCAAATTAATATGGACTGAAGTCCTACATATAATACCTAAACTATGAAACTTCTAGAAGTAAACATTGGGGAAACACTTCAGGTCATTGGTCTGAATAAAGACTTATAGGAGAAGACCACAAAAACACAGACAACAAAAGATAAAATAGACAAATGGAAGCCATAAAAAGGAGACTATGTTATTTGTCACAACATAAATGGAACTGAAAGACATTTCACTAAGTAAATAAGCCATATGCGGAAAGAAAAATATTGTATAGTCTAATATATATGTGTAACATAAAAAATAAATACACAAATATAGAGAACAAAATACTGGTTATCAAGGGCGGGGGGAGGTATGGAGAGGAAATGGGAGGATGTATGTCAAAGGTTATGAAATAGCAGCTACATAGAATAAGTAAGTTCAGAGATCTAATGTACAACCGGAGAACTAAAGTTACTATAATTGTATTATGTTAACAATTTTTGTTCAATAAGTAGATTTTAGCTGCTCTTGTCACACACAAAAGAGTAACTGTGTGAGATAATAGATATGTTAATCTGCAACACTATGTAGCCATTTTACTATGTGTATGTATACCATAACATCTCATTGCAAACCTCAACTATACTTTCTTTGAGCAAAAGTATATATTTTTTTTGTAAAAGACTAATACAATCGATAACCAGTGAAACTGGTAGTGAAAAACAACAGAAATTAGTAAGTGTGCATCATGACAGATCTTGCAAACATTAAAATAGGAATATTATTTACAACATTGTCTACTATATTTGAGAACATAAATGGACAAATTCTTAGAGAGACAGTTTACAAAACTGACAGAAAAAAAAGAATGCTAAATAATTCTATATCTATTAAAAATAATGAAACAATATTTTTAGAACTTCCTACAAAAAACTTCAGGCCCAGATGACGTCATTAATGAATTCTGGCAAATATTTAAAAAAGAAATGTAGCAATCTTAAATACGTTTTTGAGAATAAAGAAAAGATAATATTTCCAACTAGATTTGTGAGAAAAATCTGTCAAGGCCATTATAAAAGAGGTAAGTAGTATATTATCTTTTTGCATAGAGATAGATACAAACCCTTTAAAAATTTGCAGACACTCAGCAAACTATACAAACAGAAAATAAATTATGGCCATGGTTGAATTTACTCTAGGAATATGAAGTTAGTCTAATATTTGAAAATCAATTGTTGCAATTCTCTATATTAACAGAATGAAGGAGAAATATCACTTCAATACACACAGAAAATCAAATGATGAAATTAAAAAGTCAATGATAAAATCTCCTAGAATCCTAGGGATAAAAGGGTTCTTCTTTGACACACTAAAGAATATTTACTAAACACCTCCAGCATGCATCATACTTCATGGTGAAATATTAGAAGCATTCCCTCTGAGACTGGGAACTAGATAAAATGCTTACCGTGAACTGTCAAAGTGGAAAGGCAAAATGAAAAACAGTTGAAAAGTATTAAGAATTAGGGCATTAATTATCTCATTCTATTCAGGTTTCCAGATATATGAAGAGTAATGATAAAGAAATGTAAGAAGTGGTAAAGTGATGCAACACTGTGTATATAGGCTGCAGAACGGAGGAAGGGATTCCATGTGATGGTGATGAAAGGGAAAGAGTGGAGGAGAAGCAATGAGACAGCTGGAGACACAGAAGACAAGTATTAGAACACTGAATATTAGAGCAAAGTTTTAGAGATGCATTGTTTCCTGCCAGATGAGCACTGTATTCACAGGCTAACAGGTGCCCTACCTAGGAAGATTTACGGATTCGAGGAGCTCAAGAATCTTTATGGTTAGGCATTTATTCAGTTCACCCATAAGGATTTTGGAGTTGCCCTTTAAAATGACAGGAGTTTGGGAGAAAAGGAAGACTGTGGCTTTTAAATTCAAGTTTTCTGAGAAATGTGGGAAGCACTAAAAGTTCAGTACACAATTGTTCACAAGGAGACATAGTAATTGCAATAGCTAAGTGAACTTAAAAAATAATTTACATTTTTATTTCAATAGTTTTGGGGGAACAGGTGGTGTTTGGTTATACAGATAAGCTCTTTAGTGGTGATTTCTTATATTTGATGCACCCATTACCCAAGCAGTGTACACATATCCAATGTGTATTCTTTCATTTCTCAACCCCCTCCCACCCTTCCCCTTGAGCCACCAAAGTCCATTGTGTCATTCTTGTGCCTTTGCATCCTCATAGCTCAGCTCTCATTTATAAGTGAGAACAAATGATGTTTGGTTTTCTCTTCTGCATTACTTCACTTTATGAATAATGGTCTCCAACTCCATCTAGGTGGCTGTGACTGCCATTATTTCACTCCTTTTTATGGCTAAGTAGTATTCCATTTTTTATATATACATATATATGTATATACACACATATAAAATATATATACACATGTGTACATATATGTATATGTATATATACACATATGTATATACATATATACACATACATATATAATATTAATACACACACACACCCATTTTCTTTATCCACTCGTTGATTGATGGAGCATTTGGACTGGTTCCATATTTTTGCAATTGTGAATTCTGATACTATAAACATGCATGAGCAAGTGTCTTTTTCATATAATGACTTCTTTTCCTCTGGGTACATACTCAGTAGTGGGATTGCTGGATCAAACTGAAGTTCTGCTTTTAGATCTTTAAGGAATCTCCATACTGTTTTTGCTAGTGGTTGTACTAGTTTACATTCCCACCAGCATTGTAAAAATATTCCCTTTTCACCACATCCATGCCAATATCCATTATTTTTAAATTTTTAAATTATGGCCATTCTTGCAGGAGTATAGTGGCATCACTTTGTGGTTTTGATTTGCATTTCCTTGATTATTAGTGATGT
The DNA here is from genome assembly GCF_037993035.2 of Macaca fascicularis. NCBI lineage: Eukaryota > Metazoa > Chordata > Mammalia > Primates > Cercopithecidae > Macaca > Macaca fascicularis. The sequence continues at coordinate 5,968,244 of NC_088386.1, read as the reverse complement.
TGAACATTTTTTCCTATGTTTGTTGTCCATTTGTATGTCTTCTTTAGAGAACTGTCTATTCATGCCCCCCACTTTTATTTTTTTGTTTCTTTTTTTCTCTCTGATTTGTTTGAGTTCCTTGTAGATTCTGGATATTAGTCTTTTGTCTGATGCAAACTTTGCAAAGATTCTCTCCCATCCTGTGGATTGTCTATTTACTCTGCTGATTATTTCTCTAAGACCTGAAAGCATAAAAATTCTACAAGATAACATCAGAAAAATTCTTTCAACCCACAACTTATGAAAAAGAGTTTCAGAAACGTCGCACAATTACCAATCCCAACAATAATCCTATTAAGAAAGGTCAAAATTTATTTTTCAGTTATTTTGTCCTTGAAATGTATCTCTCTGAGGGTGCATAGTTAAAATAGTCTCATGAAAACTTACTAGAATAATGGACGATTTTTCCTGAGTGATTATTTTGACAATTTTATTTATACTTAGGTTTCTTTATTATAATATCTACTGGAGATCACATTTTCATGCTTTCAGCTTTAGTTTTAATTTTTGAATATGTAAAACATGTATATGGTCCCAAAGTCAAGATTATATACACAGGTATACTCAGAACATTTGTATTTCCATTTCTTTTCTTCTTCTTCTTTTTTTTTTGAGACAGGGTCTGGCTCTATCACCCAGATTGCAGTGCAGTGGCATGATGTCGGCTTGCTGTAACCTTTGCCTCCTGGGCTCAAGCCATCTTCCCATCTCAGCCTTCTGACTAGCTGGGACTATGGTGCGGACCACCACACCCCACTATTTTTTTTTCTCGTAGATATGGGATTTGACCATGTTGCCCAGGCTGGGGTCGAACTCCCAAGCTCTAGATACCTACTCACCTCAGCCTCCCAAAGTGCTGGGATTATGGGTGTCAGTCACCACAGTCAGCTTCCATTCCTATCCAACTTTTTTCTCACAAGTAATTGTTAACTTCAGATTCTGGTATATACTTCCTTTATTTCTTTTTGCAAGAGAGCATGTAAGATACATACATGTATACAAACATATAAATATATATTCTCAGTGCTCCTTCCTTTTTACATAGGTAGAGTTACATACAATATGTAGTAATGTCTACTTGTTTTTTTCACTTAATGATACATCCAGTAAATCACATTATATCATTTGATAGAAATAAATTTTATTTCATAGTTGAAAATCACTCTTTTTTGTTAATGACTCACAGATTATTCAACCAGTAACCTATGGATGAACATTAAGATTATGTCTAATATAGCACTATTGCTACAATGCTGCAATGGATAACTTTATAATTATTTAACTGCCTTTCTTACCTATGTCCACTTGTCACTCTGTGATGACAATAAAGCATCAGTTGCCTGTAATACAACTAGAGAAATGTGAAGAACCTTAGAGAAAATGGTCATTAGGAAGAGCTGTCCTGAATGATTAAGAGAATATTCATTGGACACCTAGCTGTTTTGTTCCGGAGGGTTGATAATGTGGTATTTCTCAAGAAGCCCCAAATGGCTTTGGACCAGTTTATAATATATGTGCTTTCCTTTAATCATTTCAACCTGTTCCCTGGGTTCATGTCAGGAGTGTGAGCTGTGCTAACCTGTATAGACAGACATCACAACAGGTCAACAGAAATGAAACAGGGCTGAAGAAACAAGCTAGAAATGATGAATAGAACCAGCCTACACCTAGTGTTCACCCAGGGACAGGCTAGAGCCAAGAAATCTCCATCACAAACCCAGTAATTGCCAGGACCTTGCTCAGAAAGGGCAGCCTCCCAGTAATCAGAAAGATATGCAAGGCTGCATCCTACCTGTCGCAAACCACCCAAGAGAAGTAGTGTGCTACCAGGCAGAGGTTGGGGGCCTTTTGAGAGTGTGTCACTGGCAATGGGTGGGTGTCTAGGAAAGCCAGGATTTTGTGTAACAGGGCAACGAGCATCAGGCTATACTGGCCACTCATGTAGATTATGGCGCTAGCCATTCCAGCCTTCCAAAACAATGTAAGCCCCAGCAGATACAGGAAGATTCTGGAAGAATCAAGTTTACTCAGCTCTGGAGTCTGCAGTTCATCCTTAAGACTTTAGGCCTAAGACTCCTTCTACTAACAACAAAGGTCCTCTGAGCAGAAAAAGGAATTGTAGATACCTTGTGTGGGCGTGGTGACATTGAAAAGGCAAAAGTATATCAGCTGCGGTTCAAGGACAGAACAAACATAGTGAAAGCAAGGAAGACAGAGTTAAATTTCGAAGTTGCTGAACTGAGATTCCTTAATTTGTCCTCGGCTTGCAGAGGTTGGGCAGCGCTCCATACACTAAGAATATAATGAGTATTTCTGCTTGTTAGAATTAGAGGGACCCAAGGACAGTGAGAAAGGATTAATGTTAGAAAAGCAACCATGAGTTACAGAGCACCAGACTAGAGACCAATGTGACCACAGCAGGGACAAAGCAAGTTTCCAGCAGAGGGCAGAATGAACCAGGATAACCGGATGCTGAGGCCATGGGAGGCAAGTCCAGCATGAGCAGTGAGCTGTTTAGAACCTGAAAGTAGAAGTGGATGACCCCATTGACAAAGCATGCAAGTGTTGACAGTACTGAAGTGCACAAATGCAGAGGCAGAGCTCAGAGCAGATCAAGGTATGGACCATAAGTATTTCCCTGACTTTTACTTTCACAGGCATTAGGAACGAGGCGGCCTCTCGGGGTGCACATCTCCATTTGGGAATTAGAGTTGACTAGGGCATAATTGTCTGTCTTCTCTTTTTTTTCCCCTTGATTCTTAGGCTATTAATGGGGAGGAGACAGTCTGAATGCTTCCTTTAACCAATGACTCAGGACTGATGCCTTTGTACATCACCCCCTCCTGTTTTTAATAAGGCCATTGGTTCAGACCAGGAGACTGAACAGTGTAGGTCCCCATGGATTTCTTTCAACTAAAACTTTGTGTTTTTAAAAAGCTTAATTGTGATCTTTTGAAGTGCCCAATTAAAGATTTTAAGAAATAATGAATATCCTGAGGTGGTCTGTCTGTCCCCGGATTTCTCTGCAAATGAGGGACACATGTTTCTATTCAACCACAGGAAACATTTTAAAACTGGCTCTTTTATTTCCTGCTCCTCATCTCCAGTTCAATTTTTCTCTTCCATCATTTTCTGCCCTTTCACCCTGCAGCTCTGAAGTTTGCTCTGACCAGCACTAGACCATTACTTCCTCCTTTTGTTCTCTAACGAACAACTGAGCCTTTGCTGGAGGAGCAAATAAACAGCAGCATGCGCCGGGCGCGGTGGCTCAAGCCTGTAATCCCAGCACTTTGGGAGGCCGAGGCGGGTGGATCACAAGGTCAGGAGATCGAGACCATCCTGGCTAACACGGTGAAACCCCGTCTCTACTAAAAATACAAAAAACTAGCCGGGCGTGGTGGCGGGCGCCTGTAGTCCCAGCTACTCGGAGGCTGAGGCAGGAGAATGGCGTGAACCTGGAAGGCGGAGCTTGCAGTGAGCCGAGATCGCGCCACTGCACTCCAGCCTGGGTGACACAGCGCGAGACTCCGTCTCAAAAAAAAAAAAAAAAAAAAAAAAAAAAAAAAAAAAAAAACAGCAGCATGCTGCAGTCCAGGGGTGTTTTGAATCCTCCAGAAAAAAGCTGGTGTGGTTACCCGGGAGCTGACTCAGGACATCTGCAAGAAGGAGGTTTTACACAGCCAACCCATTTGAAGTGGTTTACTTCAAGTGTCACTATTCCAATGATTCATTTTAGTCCTGAGGGTTTAAAATGTAATTGGGGGGTTAACCTTCCATCCAGCACTACACTTTGTATAGAGTGGGCAGACCTCTTTTTTGCTCAATGGTGGTTCTATGCTGGGTCTGACAAGAGCAAGCACCCAAGATGGCTGGCTCTGTTCCCTACTGCCTGCCATACAGCAAGTCCCTTGAGATCACAGGCTGTGGATTCACACATTCATTAATGTTCACTGTCTGCAAACACTTACTGAGTGCCTCCATGTGCTGGGTACTCTGTCAGGTGCTGGGGATTACCCGAAAAAGCCATTACCAAAAGGAGGTATGGTTCTTACCCACATACAGCTGTACAGACTTCCGGGAAAACAGTCAGTTCTATAAATGTCTAACTATAACACTGTGAGCACACAGTGCTATGAGCGTACAATTTGATGTATGTGGGAGGTCAAGACATTCCTATGAATAGCAATTTATCCAAGGTTTACATGTTAAGTAGGAATTAACTTGGTCAAAGACAGTGTGGGGATAGCACTGGAGGTAGAAAGAGCTACAAGTGGGAAGGTCTATGGTGGGATGACTCATGCACTCCAAACGTTTCTCAATGGAGACATTATTGGGTGGAATTGTTACCTACATATAAAAATATTTGGCATTTTTGCCTTCATCTGAGAAAGGCTAGGATCTGGGTCCCAAATTCTACCCTGCTTCTTATGACAACAAAATGATTTCCACATTTTGAAGTATCTCCAAGGCAGCTTTATACCTCCTGTTAGGAACCACTACATTGGGTTCCAAAAAGCCCTTTGTCTTTGAAGGTGACTGGCAGGATTGTAAAAAAGGAACTGATATGAAATAACTTGGAAAGAATGGTGGTGCCCAGATCTCTTAGCACTGTTAGCGACTGGAATAAGTAGGTCAATTCTTCAGAAATTGATTCCTAGAGTCAATTCTCCTAAACCGGTGGGCCACTTACCTAACAACCAGTTGGACTGATCACTGAGGGTTTTAGTCTTGGCCCCTGTCTCTGTGTTTGTTCTTCTCTCTGCTGTTTACCTCTGTATATGATCCTAGATCTGCTGTTTTGTGACGATGAACAAGAGCTCACAGGAGGGTAGGGGCAGATTCAAGGTCAAATGACAGAGAAGGAACAAAGAGAAAATAGAAAACTGTAAAATAAATCCTCATAATTCAGCAAATGGCTTTTGATGAACTGATATTCTAGGTAACTGACCAAGAACCACCTTGTCTACCATTGTAAAGTGGGTGTCTTTCTGATAAAAACAACAGGAGGGTGGAAGGAAAGCTATTAACTCAGTAGGTTAGTTGCAGCATGGAAAATGGACTGGAAATAGTAAGAGCAGATCTAAGAACACCAGTTAGGAGTTTAGCATTAATAGCACACATGAGAAACAATGGTATCTCAGACCAAGTTGATAGAAAGATAGAAAAGTGTATGAATTCCGTAGACATTTAGGGGATAAAATGGACAAAAGTGGGTGATGACATGAGGGTAATAAAGACAAATGTGTCAAGCTTGGTGGTAGTGACATGGACACAGAGAGAGAATACTGGAAGATGGCCATATCTGAATGGGAGATATCATTAACTTGGTTTTGCAGATGTGGTTTTAAAGTATCCAAGAGGGTGTTATCTTGCACCTTGTACAACACAGTCTAGGGCTCAAAGAAGACAGCTGGTTTAGAAGCATAAATTTGGGTAGCCCCTGCATATAGATGATGTATTATCTTGCTAGGGCTGTCTTAACAAAGTATGAATTGAGTGGCTTAAATAACAGATTTACATCCTCATAGTTCTGGAGGTTAGAAGTCCAAGATCAAGGCCTTGGCAAGTTGATTCTGAGGCTTCACTCCTAGGTTTGAAATTGGTCATCTTTCAGTGCCTTCTTATTTTCTTCCCTTGGTGCTGATATCCTCTTCTTTTAAGGACAGTGGTTGTATTGAATTAGAGCCAACCTATACAACCTCATTTTACTTTGACTTCTCTTCAGTGCTTCTACTTCCACATAAAGTAACAGCCTGAAGCATTTGGGTTTAGGATTTCAACATATAAATTTTGGTAGGATACAATTCAGTTTACAAGAGATAGCAATTAAAGATGCAGCTCTGGTGTTATTTTGCTTGGAGGACGAATATATAGTAAAAGGAGAGGGGTTAGGACCTCTAAAGTTTAATTTTCAGAAAGAAAATAGTGAAAGATAAATCCCTAACAAAGAAATCCCTAGGTCAGGGAAGCCAAGGGAATTGAGTGTCTTCAAAAGAAGGCAGTTGTGAAAGTATGAAAATTTGATGAAAAATCATATACAATGAGGACTGACAAGGAATTCTGCTTTCTATCTTATTTACTCACTGCCTAGCTTGGTGACTGGCACCTAGTGAGCATGTAGTACTAAATTAATTATGTGTTGCCATATTTGAGTATACAGCAGGGAGAAGAAAAGGAAAGAGCAGGTTGGGTATCACAGAAATGGCTAACCACGTCTGTGCCAACTTGAAGAGGTTGAACATCTCAGAGCCTCAGTCTCAAATTATATAAAATAAGTTGAATGATATCTACCTCACGGGGTTGATTGAGATGATATGCCTGATGAGGATATCAAAGACACATTGTGACTATTATTCTAGCTTCCCATTGAAATACATTAACCTTAGGCTAGAAAACTTCTCAAATTGCCTAGAAGTAGAAAAAAACAGAAAGTGAATCCATATCAAGCCACACTCTTACTAGAAAACAAAATGGATTAGATCTAGAAAGGCTGTTTTCACATATGAATTTCAAAAAGCATCAAAGGCTGAGACAGGACTCCGCTGCAGTGTAAGAGAAGGCAGACGATGGTAACGAGACAGAGGGGACATGTTGGCAACTCACTCTCACTAATGTCTGTGTATGAGATAATTTTACAACCACATGAAAAATAAACACCCAGAAATGAAATAATCTGATTCATCTTATTTATATGTGTGTGTATATATATAACCCAGATATGCATGGCTCTTTCTCTGCGTGAATACTCTAACCCCTTGATAGAGGAACAGTCACACATAAAGACACCAGAAGCAAACGGACCTCTTGCCATGGTGCTTTATGTTTAGGTAAAATTTAGAGTCACATGTCAATTGGTAACTGATTGCAAAGCCGTGGAAGTCTGTGACCCTTTTCCTGTATTTCTCTGCCTTGGCGTCAATATTTCCACATCTGGGTACCCAGAATACTCCTGACATCCAGAATAAAACAAAAAGAGGAAAGGGAGAAAATGGTACTTTTTTTTTTTTTTGAGACTGAATCTCACTCTGTCACCCAAGCCAGAGTGCAGTTGCACAATCTCAGCTCACTGCAACCTCCACCTCCTGGGTTCAAGCGATTCTCTTGCCTCAGCCTCCTGAGTTGCTGGGATTACAGGTGCCTGCCACCATGCCTGGCTAAGTTTTGTATTTTCAGTAGAGACGGGGTTTCACCGCGTTGGCCAGGCTGGTCTCAAACTCCTGACCTCAGGTGACACACCTTCCTTGGCTTCCCAAAGTGCTGGGATTACAGGCGTGAGCCACCGTGCCTGGCCAAAATGGTACTTTTGAATCTTTATTATAGGTCAAATACTATGCTGAGAGTTTTCACATAATACCTTATTTAGCCTTACCATCAATATTTGAAGAAACTTTCCTAGTCTCCATTTTACAGGTGATAAAACTGGGGATTCGAAATGTTAACTCATCCCAATTCAGAGAAGTAGTCAGTGTGACCTTGATATGGTGATGTACTGGGGCTGGCTTCTGCCAACTATCCAATTTGTGCTTCTCTTCCCAAATCTGCGTTCAATGGTCACTCAACAATAGTTCAAAACTGGCCTAGGTAAAAGCATTTACACCATGGAAAAAAGAAAATGCTACAGATGAGTGTTTATGTTTTTATTTTTTTAATTTATTTTAATTTATATTTTTTTCCAGAGAGCTGGTTACTAAGCATTTACCAGAATCGACTTACTGAGAGTAGGAGCAATTCCATGCTCTTGCTAAACTATTATCATTGGGGGTTACAAGGTGGAGGCTTTTTCTCCATATTATTTTATTAGACTGAAACACGCCCTGAGGTGGCAGAAGCTAAAGCATCATCATCATTACTTAAGAATTGAATTATCTGCTTTATTTCACAATGCCCATGTTTGAATTAATTGTCACCTCCTATATGAACTTTTGCCAGTCTGTGCCACACTCTAAACTTACATACAATCAATGAAACTCACCAACCTTAATGAAGCGTTTGTTAATGGAACCAGTTTACTTGACTCAGGACCTAGGTTAGATAGTTGGGTGAAGACTCATGAACATGGCCAATGGAAAATCACCCACTGAAACAAAGCCAGATGGCAAGAATGTACAAAAAGGCTCCAAGAGAAAATAAACCAGAATATTAATAGCTGACATTTATATGGCAGAAATTATTCTGAGAAGTTTACACAAATTAACACATTTAATCCTCGTAATAATCCCATGGGAGAAATACTGGGAAACTCTGTTTTACAAATCCAGTATCTGAAGCCCAAGAGCACAAGCAGCCGGCAATGAGCTCAGCCATGATGTGTGCTCTCAGCTGCCAGCAGAGATCCTGGCACATAGGGGGCCCTCATTAATATCAACTGAAACGCACACAAGGATACATGTACAGCACAGGTTTCCTGGAGTTCTCTTCTTTGTGGCAGTTTCTGCAGTACATTTTCTAAAGGGTGATTTTCATAAACTAATTTCAAATCTCTGCTTGTCATTCTAATCTGACTCATCTTAAGATGGCATCTGATAAAGCTGGGAAAGAAACATGGGGATAAAGTATGTGATGTTTCTTATAACGAAAAAGAAAATGAACAAAAATACTTAAGCAGATATGTCTGTCTGTCTATCTATCTATACATCCATCCATACTTAAGTATCTGCTTAAGTATTTCTGTTTATATGTCTGTCTGTCTATCTATCTATCTATCTATCTATCTATCTATCTATCTATCTATCTATCTATCTACCTACCTACCTACCTACCTACCTACCTACCTACCTACCTATATATGGAGAGAGACAGAGAGAAAGGGAGAGATACTTCTCAGATGTTTATTTATTTGTCATTTGTTGTCTCTTACTGTCTGGCATCCATTTTCAAAATGGACCTCCACAAAAGTCAAAATTCAGTGGCCTTGCAAAATATTGTGACATAAAGCCAGTCCTCAAGGAATGGGGGATAACTGCCCACTGGGAGGCACAGGGCTTCACCATGCATCTCTGAACTATTGACTTGGGTCAGCCTCATGAAATATAAGAGGAAATCTTTCAGTTGGTTTAGCCCCCAGGAAGACAGCTTCAATGCCAGAAAGCTTCTCCTTCTGTGCCTGCTTTGAGTTTCCTCTTTCCTGTGAGGCTAAGAGGCTGGGGAGTAGAGTTTGGGTGACATTTCCTGGGACCTGGGATAAGTCCCTCCCTTGATCTGGGTCTCCACTTCCTTATCTTTCGTAGACTTATAAGAAATGGTGATAAGATAATCTCTAAGATTTCCCTCAAATATAAGATTTTATGATCCAAAGAGTCTACCATGCTGTCCATGCAGAAATGTTAGTTGTTGCCTGTAAGCAACTGTGTGGCCTTGGCCTAAAGAGGTTTTTATTTCCAGGAATATCCTCACCATGACAACCATCGATTTCAATGTGGCTGATGGGCTGCTTTCTTAAAGTCCAGTGATTTCAGGACTTCAGAAATTAAGTGATAAGCTTGAGTAGACATTGACCACTGCCTTTGTTCTCTAGGAGCCCTGGTGTTGTAGCAGTGTTTGTAAAAGTCGGCTTGATGTCTTTAAGAAAAATATCAATCCCTTTTTCTTCTAGCTCTACTGATATTTTTCTCCAACTAGAGAAAAATAACTTTATATCCAAAGTTACATCATGAGAATGCCATCTTTCCTGATAATAAACCTTTTCTTGTTTAACTAGGACAGCCTGAAGTCTGTGTGAAGAAGAAAGTATAAAATAACCAAACTTTTTTTTTTTTGGTATTTTTAGTAGAGACAAGGTTTCACCATGTTGGCCAGGCTGGTCTCAAACTCCTGACCTCAGGAGATGCGTCAGCTTCAACTTCCCGCGGTACTGGGGTTACAGGCAGGAGCCATCACGCCTGGCCGGAAGCTTTTGATTACTGAAATACTCTCTCTTCCTCTCTCAGTTAGTGTCCTGCTTTCTCCTTCTTACCCCTTCACACTTTCCCCCTACCTATCCTTATTTCTCTTTCTCATCTTTGCCTTCCATCTCTCTCTGTGCCTCTCTCACTCCTGCTCTATTTGCTTATTCCAAATCCTCTTAATCTCTTTCTACTCTTTCTTCTTCTTATACTGCTTTTCTTCGTCCTGTTTCTTCCTGCCAGCTCATGTTTAACAAGAATAACCCCTGTAACATGACATTCTTTATAAGTGAAGTCATTTAAAAAAACTTTCTTAGATGTAGCTCATTATTTTGGGAAATCATGTCTATAACTTGTACTTCAACAAGGATTGAGTTTGTGCAGTATGACAGAGACCATGTTGAGTGCTGAAGTTATGAAGACAAATAATTCACAGCCCTCTATTAAGAATCTGAAGCAGGTGGCTGGGGGGACATATGTAACTGTTTTGATTGAGGAGTCGAAGTGTGTGATGGATAATTTTGAAGAGTTTTTATTTTTTTCAGTAGCATCCACAATTGTGCTCTGCCAGTCTCCCTTTTGCTGCTGAAAACTAGACTTATTTAGTGTCATGTCTACCCATAGGGTTTAGTTGACATGTATTGCTTTATATTTTCTAAATAAAAGCCTTGGTACTAAATGCTTTCTCAGCAGTTGCAGATTCATTCACCATAACAATGCCTGTTGTACCATGATGGAGACATTTCCAATTTTAATTCCTTTTGAACCAAGCATGAGAAAAATTATATGCAAGAGTCAAATATGTTCTGCCATTCAATTGCCAAAAGTTGAAAAGAGCTATAACCTAATATCTCCATCCATGTAAGAATGAATTCACAGATTTGCAGGTAATATAAACTGAAATTCTGATCTTTCTTCTCAGTCTATAGGTTGCTTTCTCTGTCTGGGCTATGCTCTCTTATGATAAATTCTTTATATTACCTCATCAAGCAATGAACCCACAGGGTGAGTTAGGTTTCAGCCTAGGTCAACTGTGTCTTACAAACATACACAAATTTTGCCTGTAAATAACTGACTGGTAGATGCAAGCCTATCTATAACTCAGTATCATGTTGGTGTCTATGACAGACAGCCTGGAACCAAGTTTTGTTACCAAACCCATCATCAATGTATTAGTCAGAGTTTTCCAAAGAAATAGTGTCAATCAGCACTGTTATATGTGTAGTATACATGTATATTTACTGAGACAGAAAAATATTTATTATGAGAGATTGCCTCACTCTATTATGGAGGCTGAGAAGCCCACAGTCTCCTCTCTGCAAGTTGGAGGCTTAGGAAATCCACATCGAATGGGAAGTGAGTGTCCAAGAGCTTGCAATCCATAAAGCCTCATATAGCATGTGCTGTATGCTACATGGTCGGATTAAAACAATTGCAGGATATCTGCATCTCTGGCATCTCTCTCTCTTTCTTTTTTTGATCTTTCAACAAGTGAATAGTGTTAGGTGCACATTGGTTCTTAAAACTGTATCCCTACTAGATTCCAGACCAATGTGTTAAGATATGTAAGTGAACAGGACATGATCTCTGACGAAACAGGCTGACAAAGGTTTTGATAGAATTATGGATAAGCTTGTGCAGGAGGCAGAGAAGGGCCCCTAAAAGAACAAGGTGGTCAGATGTGATATCTATTCTGATTATAACAGGGAAGAGGGAATTATACAAACCAAAAGACAGAAAATGCATTTCAGAAAACTGAAGTAAGTGTGAGAAGAGAAGAAAGAGGGGGTGACTAATAATATTTGAGTTTGAATAAAATAGATCCTGATACAGAGACTCAAAGTAGGATGATTTTCCTCTCTCATGATTGTAGATAGATACAGGGATAAATATATTTCCTTAATTGGGCAAGGGATTATGTTATTCTATACTCACTGATAAGAAAAAAGAAATAACAGTAACTCTTAGGGGATTATTCTGTGAGAGCAACCACCCAGCTCACATCCCACCAGACAAAAGTGTTTCTCTAAATATCCTCAGCTCCCAATGAGAGCTGTTACCAAGGGCACTAAAAATGAGATAACCGATACTTTTTGATAAGGTCCACTGGGCATACTAGCTTCATCAAATTTGAACTTCGTTGTGTAGCTTTTTTGGAGAATGGGATTCCTGAAAACAGCCACATACAATAATTTAATGAACCAAATATATGTCCGTCAAGTACCTGATTTGAAATCTAGTATTATGCCTTTTGCATCTGATAAATCCTTTCCTCTGTCACAACCAATTAATTTCAGGAAGGAAATCCTTCCTTGCAGTGGATAGCAGAATGCAATGCCGGCTGTCACTCAAGTGTTATTTTTTTATGAATTAGATCAATAACCACAGCAGAAAGGGTAATGCTAGGGCAGCTGGTTTGGTGGGGGTAAAGGAAGATCTGGAACAAGTAGATCATACATTTTTGTTTTCCTTTGTCCTTTTCTGCTGCTGATCCGACAGGTGGCAAACTGAGAAGAAGCTGAGTCTCACTTGCCTCTAGGTCCTACTGGATTGGCAGAGGTAATGAAGCATGTTCTTTACCATTGTTCATCAATAGACTCCTTAAACATGTTAATGGACTTTTGCACTCGCTGAATATCCTGTGCATATCTCTTGTTACAGGAGGACATGAGGCATAGAGGATTCCAATACATCAAATTCATCGAACCGATATTTTAGGGCAAGCATAGGCAAAAGTTTCCTAAGGATAAGACACTTCTTATTCACTGGAAAATCTGAAGTAAGACTGAATTCCATTTAAGAGGCAAATTGTTGGTGTTTGCGTGTGTGGATGCTCCTATCAGGGGAGGAGTTTAACATCCCTCCTTCTGGTCATATTTCACAGATCACGGTAGTTCAACAAAGGAGTGCGAAAGAATAGAACTTATGTAGCATCAGGAGAGTGGGTGCAACACTAAGCCCAGGCAACAAAGGCAAAATAAATTAAGACAAATTTTTAAGAAAGCAATTTGATAATGTGCATCCAAAATCTTCAAATGATTATGCAGTTTCATTCAGTAATTCCACTTTTGGAAATTAACCTTAAAGAAATAACCATATACAAAAATAAAAATAAAAATGTAATCACAGAAGTTCATTATGGCATTATTTCAACAAGGAAAACTGAAAATAGCCTAGATAATTTTAACAGGATTTTTTTTTTTTTTTTTTTTTTTTTTTTTTTTTGAGACAGGGTCTCTCTGTTGCCCAAGCTGCAGTGAAAGGGCATGATCACAACTCACTGCAGCCTCTCCCTCCCCAGGCTCAGGTGATCCTCCCACCTCAGGCTTCAGCCTCCCGAGTAGTTGGGACCACAGGCACATGCAGCCACAGAGAGCTAATTTCTGTATTTTGTGTAGAGACAGGGTTTTGCCATGTTACCCAGGCTGGTCTTGAATTCCTGGGTTTAAGTGACTGGCCCAAAGTTCTGGGATTACAGGTGTGAGTAACCACATCCTGGCCACCAATATAATTTTGACTGGAAAGAGCTAGATGTAAATTTGTGTATGTAGTGTGTGTGTGAGTGAATATGTGTATGTGGAGACAGAGAATGAAAAGAAATACATCATTATAATTTTACCAACAATATTCTATGAGTGCCTATGATTTTGGCTTTTTTTTTTGGTTTGTTTTCCTCTGTAGCCTTTTTATCCCTAATTTGCAAATTATTATCATGAGTGTTTTATATTTTTACATTTAGATCAAGTCAACAGTTTGACAGTATGTGTCCCCATGTACCTGCTGCTCTTGCTTAAGAGCGCTTTACTTCCTTGTCTCATGGGTGCCATGCTTGGGCATGTGATACACTTTGGTCATGGGATGAGAGCAGAAGTGGTCCATCTCACTGTTGAGAAGGAATTCTCACAGCCTCTAGTGTTCTTCTGTGTCTCAGTTCTCCCAGACCTGACAACAGCATGCATCAGTGTCCAAGAGAGCTGCATTGTCTTTAACCTGTATCTCAGATTAAAGAATACACGGAGCACATCAACAGGTGACCCCCACCGGAAGACATAAGCCATCAGTGGGAATCCAGCCTTTTTGTTGTAAGCCACTGAGAATTGAGGATTGTTTGTTACCTAGCCCAAAAAAGATACTTAATATGGTCTATCTAGATACATTTATATAATATTTTCCATTTTAGAAATTAGGTAATAACTAATTAGCTGTTTATCTTAAGCAATTAATTATCATTAATATCACAGACCTGAAGATAGGTTTGTATGTCCCAAAAGTAAAAAACAAATAAACAAACAAAACTTTTCATACGCTGTTGTCTTTGCCTAGATTTTTTCAATTTTCCTGATCAGATACATGAATGAATACAGTTTATGCTCTGTCTTAACTTTTTGCCTTTATTTCTCAATTCTTGGAAATGTAATTTCTGCTCATGCCAATACAGTCAATGATTTTGTTTTCAAAGTTTTGATATTTTGAACGGTATAGGGAACTTATTTTGTGGAATATTCTTTGAATTTTTTAATGTGTGATTCTTCCTTATGATTGGATTTGTTTAGACATGTTGGTAGGCATTCCAAAAAAAATCTGATGCTGTTTTCTTCTCAGTGAATTTAATTAGGAGGTACAGATTGTTGGTTTGTCCTGCCGCCAGTGATGTTGACTTTGATCCTTAGTTAACATGGTGTTTACCAGGATTCTCCACTGTGAAGTTACCAGCTTTCCCTTTGTAATTAATGGATGACTTTCAGAGCATGTACATATCCGGCTCTGCATCAAACACCCATTAGTTCTTGTATATAAAGTAGCTTTGTCTAAAATTATTATTACTAAGATGGTTGCCATGGAGACAGATAATTTTCCAGTTCCATCCTTTATTTTACATTTATAGTTGCCATTATACTGTAAAGAAAAGCTTTGCATTCTTCCCCATTTGTTTATTTGTTCCTATTTTTTATCAAAATGGACACATGCATTTTCATTTCATTGAATTATTTATTAGCTGTTATAGTCATTATCTGCTTTAATGAGCAACTGTCCAAATTTGGCCACTGAGAGCTCCTTCAATCTGGCTAGAAATCATTCTGATGTGTCCCATCATTCTTGAGATATTTCCTATTTCTGACCCAGAACAAGACAGTCAAAGTGACTTTGGACATTCCTTGTCCTAGACCTGAAATCAGCCATTTCCCAAGGAGCCCAGGTTCCTCTTCATGGAGAAGAGTATTTAGAAACCAACATGTGGGCTTCTGATGTCCTCCTTGCTTTGTGTGCCACTGTTTCTAGGCTCAGTGGAGCTAGGAAGAATTAATAGATGGAGAGATGAAAATATTTTGACATCTCCGTATATTTATCTCTAATTCTCTAAAACCTTGTCTACATTTCAATACCTCCAATTCCAATTAAACTCCATAGGATTCAGGATACTTTTATTCCTTTTTCATATTTGTAAGTTCCTTAACCCTGGGAGATCTGATCCCTGTTATATTCATTATATTTAGTCTTTTTACTTAAACCTGTCAGAAACAGAAGGTAGTTTCAGAACTGCTAACTCATAGTACTGGAAAAAGAAACCTAGTAACAAGAATACAAGAGCTCGGTGTTCGTCCACAGCTAATTTTGTTTGCAGTCTGAGGGTATATAGTCAAAGCACTTACCTTAAAAGCTACTTAAGTTATAGTTGATTTTTTTCAAAGTAGTTATGATATTTGCTTGAAATTAAGTTATGCCATTTTCTTTTTTTTTCAAAGTAGTTATGATATTTGCTTGAAAGTAAGTTTTGCCATTTTCTTTTGTTTGAATTCTATTTATTTCATTTTAGGATTTTTCTTCTTCCCAATGCTTAATGATTTTATTTTATACTTTAGAATGTGTAAACATTAACTTGGCATTCCTAAGTCAAAACTTTACAAAAATACGTAACCAAAGAAGGATGCTGCCTGCACTTTCAACATTTCTACTCCATTCCGAGTTACCCTTTATAGTTCATAAATCTCATAAATATATGGCTGAATTTCACCGTGTTTCTTCGTAATGGTATGTTCACAACACAAATATTTTTACTTCTCAAATTATCTTACACAAAATACCATATTTTTAATTCTCTTTTAAATTTTATTTTTTTTAACTTAGCAATATATCCTGGAAATCATTCCATAACAGGTGTATGTATCAGAGTTCACTCACTCAATCTCTTACATATGATCATTTATTTCCAATATTTGTAATGGCAGATAATGATGCAATTAATAATCTTATGCATATGTATTTTGATATTGTTGGCAATCTGCCTTGAGAATACATTCCTAAAAGTGACACTACTGGGACAAAAGTTTTTGTTGTTGTTTGTTGTTTAGTTTTGTGAAGTCTT
Source organism: Macaca fascicularis (assembly GCF_037993035.2). Taxonomy (NCBI): domain Eukaryota; kingdom Metazoa; phylum Chordata; class Mammalia; order Primates; family Cercopithecidae; genus Macaca; species Macaca fascicularis. The sequence continues at coordinate 5,951,960 of NC_088386.1, read as the reverse complement.
TCATAATTCTCCATAATAGTTAGGTCAATTTGTGCACCTACCTTAAGTTTTGTATGACAGTACCTGTTTTTGCAAAGCCACGCTCTGGAATGCATCCTTGGTGTTAAGCTTAACTCTCTATTCAATTTTTTTCCCTAGAATTTATGTTATTTGAATTGGAAGAAGTGATACACTGCATGAGCTCAGTCCACTAAAGTAATCAGAAATGTTCATATTAAGCAGAGTGTTTGGCATGTTACAGCTTTGACTTCACTATGATCACGTCCGCACATTCCACTCGGTAGATCTGAACCTCATCCAGGAAGAAAATTAGGGACTGCTTGAATTTTCATCCAGTGTCTAGCATAGAGTTCTATATTGGTTTTGCACAAATATATTTATTTAACTAGCTTATTTGTTTTAAAGAGACTGGTAATAAGCCATGGGACCCTGAGGCAAAAATAAGAAGAAAATGGACAGAAGGCCATTAAATTTCTTATTTTTTTTTCTCCTTCACTACCGCCCGCAGCCACACTCCTTCTAGATTGTACCATGCCTTTCTTTGTTTTTATAATCTTGAAAAGCAAATCAAACCTGAAACCTAAACAAGGGGTCACAAAGTGAAGGGCACTGTAAGAGCCCATGAGAAATTACACGGCTACTTGATGAGATATTTGGATGAGAAAATGATTCCTTGATGAGTCTGAAATACAGTATGTCTCTTTTCCTGGGCTCTCCATTTCCTGCTGCCATTTCTTACATCAAGCTCCCGAGACAGGAGAGTTTCTCAGGGATTTTAAACTGACAGCTCCGTGCTGATTAGAAGCCATAGGACAGGGCATCTCTGGAATGAGATCAATGTCAGAGTGCTTTTGCCCACAGCAGCCATAGGGGGCGAACATATAAAATCAACCAATTCTTTGACACATTGTTTATTAGAAGAAAATATAAGAGTCAGGAATGTGAGTAAGAAAAAGGAAAGGGTTTCACATGATGTCCTAGAAAAACTTCCAGCAATGACAATGGGAGACAGACTTTTCCCCACTCTGAATAGTGTGAATAAAGGCCTAGATATCCACATCAGAGAGTACCACCACTTGACTCTCCAGATATTTGGAAGTGTCTGGCATACAGTTAGACTTTTGAGATTGTTTTCTATTTCTTTCCTTCACAGTAGATTCCACCTAATTGGAGTCTTCAGGAAGAAGCTTAGAATATCAGCCTATTTCTACAGGTGTGCCCCAAGAATGGGCTTTTACACTTGGTTAGCCAAGTCACAGGAAAGGTGATTTAGTATTTTCTAGCTATGGGAAAGGGGCTGGGTAGAACAGAACACACCTAAGTTAAAAGAAAATGGGTATCTATTTCAGACTCATTTCTTCTTTGTTATTGCCAGTCTGCTCTGCCCAGAATGAAAGTCTTCATCCAGGGTGAGAAGGAATGTGCTGGTTGACGGAGAGGTTTTGGTTTTGTTTCTATTTCCCTAAACTCAGCAGAGTTCTCTGAAAGACTTAAAGTTCCCCAAAATGTGTGAGTAAAGGAATATAAATTAATGCAAAATAATTTAATGATACGGTCACCTTTATGTGTGATATGGATAGTGATATGGAACACTTTATTTAGAAACTTTATTCTTATGGGGAAGAAAAAAATGTTACTATCACCACAAATACAGCTCAGTGATAACAACATTGAAACATTCAAGATTCTAGACTCAGATTCAATATCACCTCTTCCATTAAGCCTTCCAATGACATCTGAGAGAACTGAGTAATTGATCCTATTATTCCAGAAATCTTTTTTAGAATATGATCATTTTATATAAGACTTAAAAATGTAAGGTGACACTATATCCTTTTAAGATATATATGTATAGTAAATACATACAAATATGCATGTGAATGAAAAGCCTCAGGGAGGCACCTTGGATGAGGAAATGTGTTTTGCTGGATATACTCTCTAATGACTCACATTGCACTGGAAATATGTATCTATTTATTGTCCTTCTCTTCTGTGAGAGCAGAAGGACAGGGAGATTATTTTCTTCCTCTCTGGGTCCTCAGGAATGAGTACCAGATTTTGCCCATAGATGTTCAAATATGCCTATTGCACAAATGAGTAAGTGGATGAGTGAACACGTAAGTCCCATGCGGGCTGATCTTGAGTATAATCCATCACCCTTATGTGTGATACCACACGCCAACCCAATTTCCATCTACCCTGATGCTTGCCTGTCCAGTTAGGTGATTCTGTTTCTTTGGTTGAGAATGTTGATACCTGTTGAAGCAAAGTAATGTGTGTGTGGATGTGGATGTGTGTGTGTGTGTGTGAGAGAGAGAGAAAGCATTTAGGGTTGTGAATGTTTTCTATGTTGAATATTATATTGGAGATTTCTTTTGAACATGCTTTAATAGAAATAGAGTCTAAGGGCCGGGTGCGGTGGCTTATGCCTGTAATCCCAGCACGTTGGGACACTGAGATGGGAGGATCACCAGAGTTCAGGAGTTTGAGAACAGCCTGGCCAACATAGTGAAACTCCCGTCTCTACCAAAAATACAAAAAATCAGCTGGGCATGGTGGCGGGCACCTGTAATCCCAGCTACTTGGGAGGCTGAAGTGGGAGAACTGCTTGAACTAGGGAGGCGGAAGTTGCACTCCAGTCTGGGCAACAACAACAAAACTCTGCCAAAAAAAAAAAAAAAAAAAAGAAAGAAATAGAGAGTCTGAGTAGAGTCTGAGGGCACTGATGTTTCAGACAGGGAAAGGGAATGCTGCCGTCAAGAGACCACAGTTTCACTTTGGCATAGCTGGATGTCGTAGGAGGCTGGCCAGGGGGCACCGGGAGGGCAGGAGGATTGAGGCCATGAAGTAGAAGGTTACAAGCTGATAATCTCATGCAGCACCAATGAACACATTTTAGGATATTATCTTTGTTGATGTACAATTAAGCATACTGTATTTGTGCACATACTCAAAGTATACAATTGTATAAGTTTGACTTACATATATGCCTGTGAAATCATCACCTCAATGAAGGTAGCGAGCATGGTGATCACAGCCATTCTCTTAAAGAATGTTTTTGTTTCTGCAATTTCTTATTCTTATTCCCATCCCTCCTGTTGTCCTAGGGAGCCACTGATCTCTCTCTGCCCTAGGGAGCTCTCTCAGGGTAGAAAATTTTGCATTTTCCATTTTAAATAGATGGAATGTACCTTTGTTTTCTCTTTGGGAGTCTGGTTTCTTTCACTCTGAATATTTATTTAAAATGTTAATTGTATTATTAGTAATAATGATGATGATCAGTCTCTTAACCAGGTAATTTATATACATACTCATTTAATTAATTTCATTTATAATGTTCAGCCAAACTGAATTATTAGAACAGTACTTTAAAAGATCCTTGTGAAAACTGATTTGTTTCTGACAAGGACAATCACTCTATTTATAGAGGCTAATTATTTTACTCACATAAAAGAAACATGGCATTGTTCTTATACAAGTAAAAAAAAAAGAGGACTGTAATACAATGATTATCTGTAATTAATTTCATATGGGAAAGAAGAACAGTTTCCTCTTATATTCAAGACATTTTTATTTTCAGAAATTTAAAAATGCACATCCTAGCCTTAAAGTGATATATAAAATATCTGTTCTGAAAGTTTTTCTTTTGTGAAGCTCTTTATTATCTGGCTTTATACTTTGAAAATTCTTGCAACCATCTCTAAGTCTGGTTTAAAACTAGGACTGGCTTCATTTCCAACAAAAACAATAGTATTAAGAGAAAGAAACTAGGCTTTCCCATAAAATTTCTTAATTGAAAGGAAGACAAAAAGATAGTTTCAGGAGCAGACAGAGTTTTTAGAAAGTGGTATTTCGAACACAAGGAAGAAATATCCATTTCACAGACATTTAGGAGGAGCCAGCATGGCATTAATATAACCCTTATTTCAGTGAAAGATAACTTAGTTCAACAAGTTTTATTTTTTAATTATTTTACTTTCAGTATTGTGGTCGAAAAGAAAGTGTTATGTGTCAATGGAAGTATCAAAGATAATATAATCCTCTCCTACCACAAAAGGCTTCTGGTATTCCAACCAGCACTCCATCAGTCAACAATATTTGTTTCTTATATGCTTCATTAGCAAGATGCTGTGCCAGATGCTGTGGGCAACAGAGCAAACTTTAAGGCACCATCCCTCCTTTCAAGGGGATGAATAAAGCACACTTTGGGTAGATAACTAAGAATACGTGGTGGTATACAATAAGTTTTCAAGAGCACAGAGTAGTGAAATTCCTCTGATAACAGAGAAGTGATCAGAGGAGAGACACATTGGTAGCCGAGTTGTCCTGAGGCTGGAGGACTGGAAGATCAGACTTGAAGTGAGCAGGATTAGATGGGTGATGGAAGGGGTTCCAGGAGAGGGCTCCTGTCAGGAGGAACGGGGGAACTGAGATGAACAGAAAAAGATAATCTCAAAGAACAATAGTCTCTTGAGGGAATGAGGAAGATGAGCAAAGAAGCAGAAACGACGTGTCGAGGTGTGTGAGGTTTGGAGAACCCAGAAGGAAGTCTGGCTTTTGTCCCAGAGCTCTGAACAAATATGCCCATTGCATTCTGCAGATAACTCTGTAATTTCCTCACATTCTCATCCTCCCTAAAAGCCTCGCAAAACTTCTATGCTAATATTTATGACTAAAGAAGAAACATTGATAGGAGTTGCAGAAATTGACTGTACCCAGCCCACTGTTAGGGGGACGGGAAATGATTAGCCTCTGGCAGTTATCTAGAAAGTCCAGAAATATTGACTCTTTTTTTGTTGATGTTCTAGATGCCAGTGTTCTCGGGGTAGGTGGAGCAGGTATTGCTGTCCATATAACTGAGCCTCAGAACTTCTTCTGGGATTATGTGACTCACAAATCCAGCAACAATAACTGACTTTTCCTGGCTGTCGTTTCAGGTTTCTTTTCAGAAAACCAAGCAGCTACTGGATACTGACCTTATTCTAAAGGCCAACAGAAGTGGAATAAGGTGCAATTTGGAGTTCAATCAATATTGAAGGATGATGGTGACCTTTGGGAAATAGGATTCAGCGATGTCTTTTTAAATTCTGTTATTCGTACATAATGAACACTTACAGACTTTAAAAAAAATCCAATTCCACACGAAAAACTTTTAAACTGAATTTATTACATTTTAAAAAATATATAAACTCAGACTTCATTTTGTATTTTTTCTTAGTTCCCTTGCTGCTGCCTATAGGATCCTGCACACTTGTGGCCAGTCACTCTAAAAGCAGCAAGCATGTCTCATGGGACTATAAAGAGAGAGGTATGCATTTGCATTGTTGTGGTCCTGGGACACAGGACCAGTGCTCATGCTCTAGGGGTTTGTGCTCAGGGAGGCGTTAGGACGCCTGAGAAAAAATGATAGGGTGTCTAAACTCTATGACAAAATATCCCTTCCTAAATACACCATCTGAGTCCTTGAGAGTTCTAATTACTCATGGTGGCAATCTAGCCCTGTCCTCTTTCAGCCTTAATGAAAAAATCAACCAACAAGCAGTGAACACGAGACCTAAAACGTGCTCCTTTGCATTGATTATTTCTTGGCAAATCGTGTTTTAGAAACTCATTAGCAGTCTGTTTTATCAAAGAAATAAAAGAGTTTCACACTTTCTTTTCTCTCAATTATCCTGTGATATTTATATTTCCTTTTGCTGATATCTCAGTGAATAAATTTACTCCTGGACATTATTTTAACTCACTTCAATGCAAACTGACTAAGGGATAAGTAAGTGTGAATTACTGAGGTCAAGCACGAGGTTATGCATATCACTTTTATCTGTTACTGACACATCTGCCATTTTCTTATGAGAAGTGTATTGTTGGACCATGTTTTCTTAATACTTTTAATTAATTTATCAATTCAATGTAAGGGTCTTGGGGAGAATCATGAAATTTTCTTCTTAAGAAGTAAATTTTTGATTCTTTCCTCTATAAAGTTATCAGAAAACATTCCTCTTTATCAATGATGGCAAGAAGCTATACATTAGGTTCTTAAATTTGAACATGAAGAAAATACTGTAGTTTGATATTATGTTTTTTGTTTTGTTTTTGCTTTGTTGTTTTGTTTTAAATACACTTAAGGGTCCTGGCTTATATCTGGAAACTAAGAAGCCTGGTGTTGTTTCTGTTGCCCTCTCAAATTTACTGTTTTCTTAGGGCTTGGTAACCATCAGCATTCTGTGTTTTTCCTTCACTGGAAACATCGCTATCCCCAGGGATATTTGTTTATGCTTTCATCAAGTGACTCCTTCCAGCACATACACGTTCTTAGTCAGTAGGTCGCCCTCTTCTGCTCTCACATGCTGGTTACCAGTCTGGGCAAAGGAGCTGTAGATGTGGAGGCAGGGATCCTACCGTGGGTCCGGAGGGTGCAGGTAAGCAGTGGGAATCACCCTGGAGGGAGGTGTAGAGCTTGGCATAGAAGAGTAGACACGAAGAATGTAGACAGTAGACTTTCCCATGGAGGTGAGGTGGCTGGTGTGATGGGGCTGGGAGAAGAGGAAGAATAGACAAAGCCTAATCGTAGGAAAAGATGTAATACCTGAACTGAGTCCCAAATCAGAAAGACTTAGCTCAGTAGACAAGAGAAAAAGGCAGCCCACATAGAAAATACAGATTATGGAAAGGTTTCAGAAGGTATTTGCTTGTTTGGGGAGCTTGCTGGCTTGAAATGATTGGATCACCCTATGCAAGTGATCACCCTGTCAAAGAAAAGAGTCAAACTCTGTAAAATATTTGAAGATTGATCCTGAGCCAAATATGAGTGACTATGGCCCATGACGCAGCCCTCAGGAGACCCTGAGAATATGTGTCCAACGTGGCTAGTGTGTAGCTTGGTTTTATACATTTTAGGGAGACATGGGAATTCAATCAAATACGTTTAAGAAATACATTGGTTTGGTTCAGAAAGGTGGGACAACTTGAAGCTCGGGAGCTTCCAGGTCATAGGTAGGTTTCAAATTTTTCTGGTTGACTATTTGTTGAGCTTATCTAAAGACCTGAAATCAATATAAAGGGATTATCTGGGTTAAGATAAAGGATTGTGGAGACCAAATTCTTACTGTGCAGAGGAAGTCTTCAGGTAACAGGCTTCAGAGAGAATAGATAATAAACGCTTCCTATAAGACTTAAGGTCTGTGTTGATGTTAGTGCCAGAGAGGTATAATGAGGTGTGTCTGACCCCTACTTCCTGTCATGGCCTGAACCAGTCTCTCACGTTAAATTTTAAGAGTTTCCTGGCTGAGAAGGAAGTCCATTCAGATGTCTGGGGGGCCTTAGAGTTGTATATTTGGTTTACAACCTTGAGTTGGTGCACCTTACACAAGTAAGAGGCAGGACAAAGCCTTGGGAGCTCAGGGACAATACAAGTCAAAGCCGACAACCTTTACATTTTCAGTTTGCAGGGCAAGTGGCTACTGTTTTTAGGCAAACCCATGACATTGCTCTTTCTGGGCAGCTTCTGAGACTCACAGAATATTCCAGTGAGAATGAGATAGTGATGAGGAAGAAGGGGGTGAAAGGCAGTAGAGTCAAAAAGAGAGGAAAGAAAGCTGAACTGTGGGAAGCAGAGACATCAGAAGTAGACTGTTGGAGTAGGCGAGAAAAATATTTTCATTTGAACACAGAGGCTTACGTGAGGTCTATATTGAACACATTTTTACTTCTAATGGTACCACGGAAGAGAAACCTGATAGGGGAAGCTGTGGCATTATGAGCAATGTTTCAGAGTGATTCTCTCTGGTGCCCTTGTCTTCCTCAGTCTTCTGACCTTCTGTGAACCCACCATGCTGGCCCTGTTCCTAGACCCACTCTCCCTGCTCCATTTTGAGCTCTTTGAAATTGGGCCTCTCCATTCATCTTGAAATCACAACCATAAGCCTGGCTCAGAAGTTCAGAAAGTACTCCAAGGAACTGAAAGGATATCAGAAGTTAACTGAGAAAACAATTTTACATACAGGGTATTTTGACCACAATGAAACAGACCCATTGGGAATGGACAAGAAGGCAGCATGAGCCAAAAGACACAAATTAGGTCCAATGAGCAGAAGCAGCAAGCTGAATCTTAGACATTGGAGAAAGGCAGGTGATCATTTGGCACCTGGAATAATAAATGTGAAAAACAAGGATGAAGGAAATACTTCAATGGGAAAGAGAATGAGGGGAATATGTTAGAGAGGAAAGACAGATGAAGAGAGGCAGCTCAGGTTCCTGCAGGGGTGGAGGGAAAGAAGTAACCAGACACACCTCTGGAAATACAGCAGGGGAGTCCAGAACCCCAACTTCCCACCCAAGTTTCCAACAGCAGGTTCTGTGTAACCTTCTACCCACACTTCCCTGGGGTTTGAATAATCTGGAGCTCTGTGATCAACCTCTGGTAGGAGATGAGAAAGCCTCAGAAATAAAATGATAATGCTTCCTGTATGACTCTTTGCAGATTTTGCTACCTGGAGCCACTGCCCTCAACTTCTCTGTCCTGCCTGGAGAGTACTGAGTGAAGACCTTTGTGCCCTAGGTTTTTAACGGTAGCAATCGTTGCAAAGAGACACGTTATCTGAGTCTTTGCTCTGGTTTCTGTCCATTGTAGGTATGAATAGGGCTTTATAATATGAACTCATAAATGCCATGATCAAATTTTAAAAAAGATTTGTCCTTCACAGGCATTAAATATGCTGATACAAAAATGAGCAGAAGCTTTGAAAAGACCAGATCATAAACTCAGTGCTTTCTAAAGTGGTTACGTTTCAACAAGAGTTATATATCAAGCTATTTTAAACATTTGTTTTATGTCCCTACCTTTTCTTTCACTTTTGCTACCTTGATTTTTGTGCAAAATATGACAGAATGGATCATCAAGCTCTCAAAAGCATCATTAGGTAAAATGTAAAAGACAGGGTTTATCGGACTTAGTACTGAACGATATATATTGATATAAATATATATTCACTATTCCAAAACAATCTGTTTTGAGTATATCAGGGTTTTCATTTCACATTCCATGATGAGCCTTTCATCTCACTGGGTAAGTCACTTAGTTACTTTGATATCAGTAACAAGACTATTGAGGATCCTTAAATTTGACTGAAGAACCTCCCGTATTTTTTCAATGATTCACCAAAAGAGAAAAAATTAAAAGGTGTAGACATTAATAAAGCTGTTTGCCTTGGCTCACAGTTGAAGGGTAGGGAGTGGCTTATCATTTGTCCAAATGCTAATGCAATGACAAGACAAGACCCACACAAGGTCTCCAGCATGAAAACGAGATGAAAGTAAAAATGATTGCAAATGTATTCATCTTGATTCAGGTATTGGGTTACTGCTTTTTTAGCTGCTGGGAGTTTCTACTTCAAGCTGGGGAAGATAATTAACAGATGTAGTTTGGAAAACGTAAATAAAAATCTAACCCATACAAAATTCTACATTTCAGATTTGTGATACCCTGATGGTTCTTCAGGGGACATGTGCCTCAGTGGAAGGCAGGGCTTCAGTACCCAGGAGATAGTGAGGGCTCAACACATGTCTGTTCTCCCCTTCTACTGATGGAAGAAAAAGTAAAATAAAAATTCATCCACCAGAATGAACTGCACATATGTTGCGTTTAGATAAAAGACCCATTATCGGTTTAGAATTTATTTACAGTTATATATACAGGCATATATTTATGTATATGTGTATATATGTATATAAATATGTACATATATATGCATTTATATATGAAATGCATTGCAATATAATTGAGCAATGTGAAAATATTTGGTGGCCCTATATGTCAAGCATTCTGAAAAAAGCTGCTGATTATTCTTTGCAGACTGAGTAAGACAGCAACCCTTCCCTAGGTAGGATGAGATGAGATAAGGTATAACTTATATGCAGTCCATCCCTCTAAGGCAGTGATTTATGCCTTACTATGCATAGAAATCCAACTAGGGTGCTTGGAAACTCATGTAATCCACCTCCACCACTGGTTCCAGGTAATCCGTTTCACTACATTTGGGGTTAGGCCCAGGAGTCTGCATTTTTAGTTGAAGCCTTAGGTGAAGGTGAAGCCACAGTTTTGTAACTTGGCCAGCAGTTTCCAAATCTATGTGCAATTAAAATTCTCTAGAGAAGTTTCTCAAAATTTCAGTGCTTGATCCTAACACCAAAGATCATAAAGAATTGCTTCTGATATAGTATTTTTGAAAGATAGGTTATTTCAAAGTGCAGTCAGGGCCCAGGAGCACTGCCCTAGAGAACCAGAGGATTGAGGTTAAGAAATTCTGGCAAATAAAAACCCTTACTCCAGTTAGAATGGCTGTTATCAAAAGTACAAAATATAACAAGTGTTGGAGAAGATATGGAGAAAAGGAATCCTTGTACACTGTTGCTGGGAATGTAAATTAGTACAGTCATTATGGAAAACAGTATGGTGTCTCCTCAAACATTTAAAACTAGAACTACCATATAATCCATCGATTCTACTACTGGGTATGTATCCAAAAGAAATTAAATCAGTATGTCAAAGAGTCATCCACACCTTCATGTTTATTTCAGCACTATTCACAACAGCCAACATATGGAATCAACCTAAGCGTCGATCAGTGAATGAATGGATAAAGAAAATGTGATATATTTACATAATGAAACACTATTCAGCCATAAAATAGAATCAAATCCTGCAATTTGCAATAACGTAGATCAACCTGGAGAGCATCATGCTAAGTGAAATGAGCCAGACACAGAAAAACTAATACTGCACGACCTCTACGTGTTTGAGTCTATAAAGGCAGATAATAGCATAGTGTTTACCAGATAACAGGTAATAGAAACTTAGATAATAGCATAGTGCTTACCAGAGACTGGGTAGGGTAAGGAGGAGGGGGCAATGGAAATAGTTTGGTCAATGGGTAGTACGTTACAATGATATAGGAAGAATAAGTTCTTGTGTCCTATTTCACAGCAGGGTGACTACAGTTAATGAGCATGTATTAAATATTTCAAAACATCTAGAAGAGAAGATTTGGAATATTCTTACTACAAAGAAATTTTAAATATTTGAGGTGTCAGGTATGCTAATAACCCTGATTTGATCATTACACAGTGTATCCATGCATTGGAACATTGTATTATATCACATAATATGTACAATTATTATGTATCAATTAAAAACATAGAAGGAATAGAAAAAATTCAATGTGAAAAGAAAAATAACAAGGCAATTTATCTTATAATACATATTATTATAGCATAATGGATATCTGCTGAAAATGTAAGCAAAACTATTAAACAAAGTCAAATTGATGTATTTGCAAATATCGCTAATATTTTTATGTTATTCATGAAAACATTTTATTCAGTCAATTTTTCTAAGTCATTGACTTGAGATCTCATATTTTTAAATGCCAAATATAACATTGAAAAGAAGAAAAAGCAAAAAAGACCCTCTGGCAGACGGCTTACCTGGACAGGACCTACCTTTCCAGATGTGACCAGGCTTCTTGCGTCCCAATTAGCGAGTCAACATGCTTGTCACCATCACCATAGAAATCACCATTAACAGCAGAGCAGCTACTTTTTATTCTACTTTGCCTTTTTTATTCCAGGCATTCTCATACTTTACTTAGAGATAATTTTGTTTAATCTTCTCAACCATAGTCTCTGGAGGGGAGAAAGAAATCTGAATTGTAGACATGCATTCCAGGTGACTGCTATATATATTAACTTTGAGGGGCATTCCCTCCCAGTCCTTTGTTAAAAAACAAACAAACAAACAAACAAACAAACAAACAAACTGCTAGTTGTGTTTTATCCTAGTATGATCTTTTTAAAACTAAGTCTGAGGATAGATTGCCTTGCTCTTCCCTCTCAGGGGCTCCCCATCACCATGAAGTAGATCACTCTGTCCTGTCCTCAAAGACTATGGTTATGAGACTTCAGAGAGAGTATCTGTGAGTGTCTAGAACCCAGAGGCCAGCCCACCTCTCTAGCTTCATCCAGCAATGTTCTCCTCCATCACAGCACACACACAAACAGGCATAAGCACAAATTTGAAACTGTTCGCAGAAACACGTGTACATACTGAGGCCTTCCATCATACCATCTGCTCTCTCTCTGCTTTAATTATTTCTCACAGCATCCCCTACTTTCCCTGTGGCCTCAGCTCCCTTGTCAACGTTCAACCTCCTCTCACTGCCATGTTTTACAGCCACTCTGCCCAGTGTCTGGATCCCTGAAAACAGTAGCCTCCTAGGTATGAGAGAAGAGCAGGTCCCAAACAAAAGCCCAGAGGTGGAGCTTCCCGTGCCGTGTGTGTGTACGCTTGTGTGTATATATGTATGCACGTGCATGCTCATGTGTGCTGATGCCAGTGAGCAGCACTGATTGATGAAAACGGAACACCTGTCTTTGGAGAAGATTGATCTCCATGTATCCACTTAACAGTAATCACAGATTCCACTGGATAAGCAAATATCTTATTCTGACAATTGCTCTTTTCCGCATCTGGTGCTGCCTGAGGGCCCGGGTAATGCGGCTTCTCACTGACCCGGTGTTGCCTTTGTTTTGCAGGGAGTAAGTCCACTCTTTCTCCTAAATCTGTGATGGGAGTGGATGGCTAGGGCACAGTGGTCATGGGTCGTGAATGCTTCTTTTCAGGTGGATCCTAGGATGAACATTGAGCAACGCAGGTAATGTAGACTCTGAAAACTACAGACATCAAATTGAAAGTAATATTCAGGTTCATCCAATTAACCTCCTTCTACAAATAGAGAACCAGCTCCCCCATGCTAATGGTATCATGTGACTAAGTCATGTGGCCCCCCCCTGCCTGCCGCACTTGTGTTCAGATAACAAGCAAGCTTTGTCCCAAAAGAGACCCTTATTGAGGAATGGAGATGAAAATGTTGCATTTGATCGTGAGCTAAAATGCTGGAATACACGCAACAGTTACTAAGTTCAGAGATCCTAGGGCTCTCAGGTCAAGGGAGGCTGGGTCACCAGGGAAGGCGGATTTTGACTTGTTCAGATTGTTTTCTACTGCAGTGGCCAGAGTTCCTCTGCATGTTTCCCTGTTATTCTTGCACTGTTGAGTTCATGTGGTCGCTTTTTATAAAAACAAACTAGCTCCCATTCCTTCTGCCTATTCTGAAATATTTTACCTACTCAGAGAAACTCCACTTAATGCTTTTCTTACTGACTAAATGAGCTAGACTACTGCTGTTTACTAAAGGTAGCTTTATTCTTGCAATCTTCTGGAAAAGAAAGCAACGTATGCAGCTACGAAAGTACATGTAAATTTAAAAGGGAACAGAAATTCTATATTTTGTGTGACACAGGTTTTCAAATTGTCTACTCTAATCAGAGCTCTGATCCTTTATTTATTTGTCTGTTTAGTTATTCATTTGTTTATTTTTGAGACAGGGTCTTGCTCTGTCACCCAGGCTGCAGTTCAGTGGCACAATCACAGCTCACTGCAGGCTCAATCTCCTGGGCTCAAGTGATTCTCTTACCTTGGCCTCCTGAATAGCTGGAATGACAGGTGCACGACACCATGCCCAGCTGCTTTTTTTACATGCTAGTAAAGATGAGGTCTCACTACGTTGCCCAGGCTTGATCCTTTATTTTTCACAGGAAATCTTGAATGTCATAAAGCCCCAGGTCTACACCAAAACACAAGATGGGTCCATCTAAGGCTGGGGGGTGTGGAGGCAGAGAGAAATGGGGAATGACTATAATGGGTATGGGGATTCCTTCTGGAGTGATGAAAATTCTAAAGTTATATTGTAGTGACGTTTGCACAACTATGAGAACATATTAAAAACTGTTGAATTCTACACTGTATCTTGTTGAGCTGTATGGCATATAAATCACATCACAATACAGTTGTTTTTTTTTTTAAGGAGGTATCTTTGAAGTTCATGTGCATAGAGACCAACAGCACTAGGTTGAGACAGGCACTATTCACGTTTCTGATAAACTCCAGCAACGTTTTACAACATCGTAATTTTCAGTAACGATTAATTGTTATATACCATTTCTCATCTACGAAGCTGCTTCCAACTTGTAATTGACTTCATTTAGCCATTGCACCTTTTCTATGTGAAGTAAATACATGTAATGGAAATTTCCTTCCTCTCCAAGTCACCCCAGATTTGAAACCAAAGGGAAGAAGTGATCCCATTTAACATAAGTGGTTGTTTCAACAGCTGATACATATTTACACATTTTTAAGGGCAGATAGTTCCATCTGCTTCCATATGTGAGTGTTCTCTTTTAACCAAATTTATTGTTTGGTTACAATAATATCATTTACCATTATTTCAAAATTATGGATGGATTGTAACAAACAGCAGATTGTAATGAGCTCACATAAATAATAGTTAGGTCTTGCCATTAATTAAATGTTGCAGAATTCTTTTCTTTTTGTGTGTGTGCCTGCCTCGTGCCAAGAGACGGTATCTGTTGTTTATTAAGCAATAGTAGATGCAAAGAAGTGATGGTGATAAATGGTTTTATAGAAATTCTCAATATTGTACTGTCACTTCTATGTGACTTGTGATTTTGCATGAATAATGAATATGGTGAAATGGGATTTGTTACCCACATTTTAATTAAACAGAAGATGAAAGACCACAGAGAAGGGAATATTCAGTAGGGGTATGATTTATTTGAATTATTGGCCCTTTATATGGTGGGATTTGAGAAGCAGTGTGGTCTCTGCTTACTTTCAGTTTGCTGTCTGGCCTGTGTCAGTGTGAAGCTCAGTATCACTGAAGCTGTTTTATCAATGGCAAGTTAATTAACCTCTCTGAGACAGTTTCCAAAGATTCAACAATAAAAATAAAGCAACAGCCTCCTGGAGTTGTTGTCAGGATTACATAAAATAATGTGTCCAAGACACCAACGACAGTCTAGTGTCAGAAAATGTGAGTTTGATTTCATTAGAAGGCTGATCCCACGGGTGTTCTTTGTAGCAGGTAATTTGTCTCTTCCACAAATTACAATGTATTTGAAAGACCACCATTAAGTCTTGTCTCTTTTTGGGTCTTTAAGTCATTTTAATTCAAAAAGTACCCTAAAGAGTTCCCCTAAAATGTGGGGAAGTACACACATTAATACACCAGTGATGATGGTGTAAATTAAAATATATTTTCTAGAAAATGATTTAGGTATAAATATATTTAGTATATATTACATGAGAAAGTATATTTTAAAATATCTATTATAGGACATAACAAGACATGTTGATAAGGATTTAGGCATAAATACGGTAACCACTGCATTGTTTGTAATGTAAACATGTAGGAATAGATGAATATCCAACTATGTAGGGGAAGAGTTAAACACATTTCAGTAGCTCATTTAGCAGCCATGCGCTCTCTAGCCCCATGCCTTCCTTTCCACTCAGAGCCAAAGCTGAGAGAGAAGGAATGTAGGAAACCACGCCTGCCATTTACTGGATCAAGCACCACAAATCAAGGTGTTAAGCATCTAGGAAGAACATTATTGCAGTAGTTATTAGGTTATTCCCAAGATTACTGCCTCTGCTGGAGAGCTTCAGAAGCAGTGGAGATCTACATGTATACCTACATCTATGTCTATGTCAATATCGAGAGAGAGAGATGATGATGAACAGAGTTATGTATAAATTGATATATAAAAGCTTCCCTCAGATTTTATATTTATAAAACTATTTTGAAATTTTTATTTATAAACTTTTTCCCAGTGTCTCTAAGGTAAAATTGCTCTGAACTTTAAGACGGATTCCATATTGAGATATTATTTATTGATGCTTTGCAGACAACACAGAAGACCTATGAGGTAGGCTAAAGACATCAGTCTATACACTGTTTATTCCACATGTGTAATTATTGCTCCAAAGCTGCTACTAACTGCTCATGTACAAAGAAAATGTATCTGAGCTCCACTCTGGTGAGAATCTTGCCATAGCCAGTTAAAATTATACTTTGTCCTGCTGATTAGTTCTGAATAATAGATATTTCTTACTTAAATGTAAGATTAGAAATGGAAATAAAGAGGAGTAGAATCAGTTACTTAGAAGTTGTTTTCTCCTCTGACATGTTCATTTACATATCAATTTTAAATATATAAGGCATTTAAGGCATTAAAGCCATCAATACTTTTCTGAGAGTTTCAGAAATTCAGCTTTATGACAGTTATAAATAAACCTGTTCTGTGCAAATAAATTTTATTATGGCAACTAAATAGTGCTTCAGTGTTAATTTATATTTCCAAATTGATTCTCCCAATTCAGTATACTTATAACTAATTTGTCCTGCAGAAAGGTTATTTTTAATGTCTGTTTTGTATTATTCATGTAAATTTTCTGTATTAATGTATATATTCATAAATGCAAAAATACTCATGACAAAATATTACACAAACATTAAACTGCACAAAGTGAAAATAACATGATTAATTATTTAAGGGTAATATAATGTAAACTGTATAAAATACATCATGCATATACTGAGAAATGTTACAAGTAAACACACAAAAATAATAGCTATTACCTTTGTGAAATTGTTTTTTAAAATTTTTATATGAAAACTTTTTTCATTTTTCATAATTTTGATAGTGAGTATACGGTGATAAAAGCCATATTAAATACCAGTACTTTCCTTAGTTGTGTTGTGAGAATTGAGTATGATTTTTCATGCACAATACCCATGATAGTGCAATGCTCAATGAATGATGGGGCTCAATGAATGCTCCTTTTCTCAGATTATATTTGAAGAAAATCAGGATCATTTCCTTCTTCAACATATCTCTTCCACAGCCTTTCATAGTTCCTGAATTTTCACCATTGTGAATTTTCCTATTTGAGTTGTGAAGTTTTTAAATGATGAGTAATCCTGTAGCAATTCAGTTTATCCTGGGATGAATCCAGGATGGGAAAGAATCTCCAGAAACTTCTAGTTAATTCCTTGGCATCAAGAATGAGTTCCCCATCAGCCAAGGAAGAGTCTGACCAGACTTCCTTCCTTTCCCTTGGCTGTCAAGTCCGTGCTTAAAGATTACCCGTCCCCTAAGGGAACTCCTGAAACTGACCTAAACAGTCTCCAAATTATCACCGAGAGAGATCTTTCTTTGACCTAAATGGTTATCTCCTGCTAAAATGTAATTATGCTTCTAAGTTCTCATGAACTGATTATAGGCCGGATGCACTTAAGTGCAAATGAATTGTAGCAGAGTAAAACTGGGCTGAAATGTTGTTGGACCTTCGCCAGTCAGGGTATTAGAAACTGGACACATTTCATTCCCCTTGGATTTCCTTCATATGCTGAAGTTGGAAAAGAGGCTTATTAACTTTAGAATAA
Organism: Macaca fascicularis; assembly: GCF_037993035.2. NCBI lineage: Eukaryota > Metazoa > Chordata > Mammalia > Primates > Cercopithecidae > Macaca > Macaca fascicularis. The sequence continues at coordinate 5,934,600 of NC_088386.1, read as the reverse complement.
CTACTGTAATTTAAAATTACTACTCCATTTATACTGTCTCTAATCATCATGACAAGACTTCAGGGCAACTATTATTATTATTATCGTTACTATTGTGAGTTTTTATATTGTTATATTACCATCACAGAGACTGAGGCATCAAGAGTATGGAAAACTTATCCAAGTTCTAAGTTCATCTCCTGTTGCTTAAACTCCCCGGTCCTCTAGGGGCAGAAGAAAAAATAGATAAAAGCAGTCATTCCTAGAACAGTTGCTGTTCTCCAGGATTCTCAATGCTGGCTACATCTTGCATGTGCAGCCCAGGAAGGCACATGGGGAGAGCCCTTTGCTAACTCACACTCTCTAGGATGTCAGCTGCACACATCACATGCTTCTTTCATTGTTAAAATACGTGTAGGGCTCTCCCAGCTCCAGGCTCCTTCTTTATTTCTACACTAGTGAGAAAGTGTCCTGACGCTGATCAACAGCATTTATTGTGCTAGAAGTTTCCAATGAGAATTTGGAAAAAAAAAAAAATTAAACAGTGATGTTTGTTTGACCTTCTCCCTTGTCTGTGCTGATATTTTTGGGTGACAAGTGGGGAAGATGGTTTTTATTTTTCAAGCTACAATTCAGGGGTTTAAGTCAGTGGATCCCTGCACATGTAGTACATTGTTATCATACATACATAATGTTTACATAATGTCTACATAATACCTACATATATATCTACATAATGTTTTTGCCTGTGTGTGTGTCTTTATAGCTCTCGGTTTCTTTGTCTATTGCTGTATCTCTATATGCTTTATCCTCTCTGGTATTTGCATATCTAAGTCTATTATAAGAAGTGAACTGTTGTAGTGAAAGGCAGACTCTGAAGCCAAAATTTCTAAATTTGAATCCCAGATCCATGACTTCTATGCTCTGTGCTTAAAACAGTCTCTGTAACATCACTGTTAGATGCTAGCTGTTGTAATTATTATTAATCATTATTTTTAATGTTTGTATCTACCTATGCCAGCAGGCATGACTCAGCAGAATTCTTTTTTTTTTTTTTTTAATAAATACATCTCTGCCTATACCTATTGTGGCATAGGAGCCACTGTCACTCATGTAAAAATCAGTTTGACCTGTGATTTGGAGATTCAACCTATCTAAAGAAAAATAGAGGCAGCAGATTTGAATAGACTTTGTTTCCTTCTCTCAGTTGTATCTTATTAGTATGTCATATACTTCAATTTTAACTGTTCTGAAGGTCAGCTACCTATCTATGAGCAATCTTTCAGGGCTATTCTATGTAAATACCACATATGTGATGTATCTTATCTCTTAAGTTGGAGTTCCCAAACACTTTCTCCACATTGGTGGGGAGTGATTCTTTGAACGGCTGACTGCTAACCACCCACAAGGGTCTGGCTCCAGGTTGCCGTGAAATGCATGTAACCCCTGCTACACAGTAGTAAGTCACTTGACGGTTGTTTTACTGTGTTTTTGATGCCCAGAAGTGTCATCTAAGAAGTCCAGCTACCCTGCAACCACTGTGCTAGAGACGTCATGAAGAGAGGCCATATAAAGATGGCTGAGATGACCAGCTATTCAGCTCTCAGCCATTTGAGTCTTCTAAGTCCAGATATCAGACATGTGAGTAAGAGAGTCATTGAGTTACTCAAGATCCAGTCATTTTTATAACTGCAACCTTATGAGAGCTCTTGGGCAATTAATTCAACAACCAAATTAAATGTTAACAAAAAGAAGATTAAATTGTAAGATAAAACGCTTACTAACATAAAACAATATCCCAAACCAGGTGATACAAAAGCAGTCAAAATGAAACAAAAGGAGTTCTTCCCATTCTAAATTATAGTTGACCCTTAACAACATGGGAATAAGGGGTGCCAACCCTCCAGGAGGTCCAAAATCCACAATAACTTTTGACTCCCCCAAAACATAACTATTTATAGCCTACTATTGACCAGAAGCCTTACCAATAACATCAACAGTCAGTTGATACATCTAAGACTGGTATCTATTTATATTGTATGCATTCGTGACATAGTTAATGTTTTCTTAATTTTTCGGTATTTCTAGGCTATGTGGTTTGTCTAAGAGTTTTTTTTTCAAGTTGTTGCAAATCTCAAAAAAATTCCAACATATTTATTGAAAAAAAAATGTATGTTTACGTGGACCTGTACAGTTCAAACCCATGTTGTTCAAGGTTTACCTGTAATCTCTGCTCAGTCCAACACTATTTACCAGCACCAACATATTTAGGTGATATTTTTCTTTTATATTTTAAACACTATCCACTGATGTGAAACTTGTCCCTTTTTTCTTTGTAAATGTTTACTTCTATTAAACATAGAAACAAGAGTTTATATAACACACAGCAATAATAATAATACATCCATGTGGCTGCATAAATTTTATTGCTGCATAACAAACTACCCCAATACCTAGCGTCAAGAAACAATCACATTATGCTGATGACTCCATGAGCAGGAATTTGGACCTGATATGATGGGGATAGCTTGTCTTTGTGTGCCAATGTCTGGAGCTTCCTCTAGGAAGATTCAAAGCTTGGGAGTAATATAACTTTGGTCTGAATTCAGCAGAATAATCAGTAACTTTAAAGACTGGTGCCTGGGCTGGGAGGACTCAAAGACTGTAACTGCTGAGTGGAACACCTACACAGGGTTTGGCTCCCAGACCTCTCAGCAGCCACTAGGTCATCACACTTTTTGTACACAGCAGCCCAGAGGTCCCAAAAGCTCCATAGCAAACAGGGGAGAAGCTGCAGTTCATTTTCTGACCTCATCTTGGAGGTTTCAAAAAAACGCTATTGGCTGAAGCAGTCCCAGGTCTACCAAGTTTTAAGTGTAGGGGATCCATAACTCACTTTTTAATATGAGGAGTGAAAAAATAAGAACTTGTTGGTTGGGAAATATTGCTGCAGATGTCTTAGGAAAATATCCACCATCCAGCTCACAAAGCAGAAAAAGATCACTCTGTCTAAATTATCCCATGATTAGTTTCTCTTTCCTCCCAGACAGGTAACAACTTTTTCTGTGAATCTCCTCTTAGCTATTTTTTAATCTCCAAATAATATATTATTTTGCTTTTTCATTTATTAATCTGTGTTAACTTTGTTAAAATGGTGGATGGTAGTTTTAAAACATGCCTGCAAATTGTCTTTTGCATGAAAAGAAAAAGTTGGAGTCACACCCTTGTTCAGTGAGTATGAGCTGGTTTACAAACCTGTTTCCAATAAATTGAATGTGGGAGGAATGGACAGTGTGATTTCTGAGACTAGTTCATAAAAGGTGATGCAGCTTCCACCTATCTTTCTTGGAACATGTGTTTTTGATGCCCAGAACTGTCATCTAAGAAGTCCAGCTATCCTGCAACCACTGTGCTAAAGACATGATGTAGAGAGACCACATAAAGATGGCTGAGATGACCAGCTATTCAGCTCTCAGCCATGAGTCTTCTAAGCCCAGATATCAGACATTGTGAGTAAGAGATCTGTTTAGTCACTCAAGGTCCAGTTATTTTTATAACTGCAACCCTATGAGAGCCCTTGGGCAAGAACCACTGAGCTAAGCCCAGGCAACCATTAGTACTGTGAGAGATAACAGTGGTAAATAATTGTAATTTTATTAGTTTAGGTTTGGTCAAAATTCCTCTACAAAAACATTGGATCTGATACACACACATACACACACACACACACACACACACACACACACACACACACACGAGTAGGTTTTTAAACTATTTTTTTAATTAACTACATGTTAATTTGGCTTTTTAATTTTCTGTCTTTACTGGGGTAAATTTTTTAAGATTTATTTTCTACACATTTCTCCATTTCATCTACTTTTTCAAATGTATTTGAAAAATTTTTTCTAAATTTGTATTTTCTTTGTCTTTTATAATTTTATTGGTACTTTCTTTTTACTTGATTGTGTAGCTAGTGATTTTCACACATATTTAAAGAACTTTGTTTACATTTATTTATGGATTCTATATTTTAATCTTTCAAATTAATATTTACATATTTATAATTTCCTTTCTTCTTATCTCATATGCTGTACTCTTTCATTATTGTCTGAATTTTTAGGGGTTCATACACTTATTTTCATTCCTATTGATATAGCCATAGAATGCTAAAATACTGGAGCTAGAGATAGTTATGTTACTATGGCATAGATTTCTTACTGTGTTTTCATTTTCAAAACTTTAAACATTATGAATATTCAGTCTGTTTCACTTTTTATTTAAAGGTGTCTAATAATATGTTATATTATTTCCAGATTTATTATCCTTTAAAAAATAGAATGTTCTAGTACATTTTCCTGTGGTCAAGAGTAATATTTTCTGGTATACTACATTTTAGTAATCCGATAATTCTATCTGCGTTACTTTTATTCTTTGGAATTTATAGCAGTACTCTTTGGTGTTATCATCAATTTTCATAAATATTTCTTGTGTATTTGAAATAAGGTATATTCTTTTTAATTTGGGGTACAGATTTTGATGTATGTCTAAAAGATTATTTTTTATTCCTGTTCCTATATCGTGTCTTTAGTGATTTTATATGCTGTTACTGAATGTCCTGAATTTGATTAAGGGAAGTTTATTAAAGTCTATTATTAATATGCTTTTATATATTTATTTTTACATCTTCTGTAATTTCTGCATTATGAAAATTATTTCTGCATCTTTGAATAAATACTTAATATTTTCATTATGATACTTTAACATTCCAAAAGGTCCTGTCTCTGATAACTCTCTTAGTCTCAATCTTCTTTGTCACAGATTATGACTGAGAAACTACTTTCCTTTTGTTTTCTATGCCTCACATATCTTTTTTTTAACCATTCTTTCTTTCCTTTATGTGTATTTCCTGCACAGTGTTTGATTTTACTTTCTAAGCAAATCTGAAAATGTTATTTTCAATTGGTGTGTTTGAACCATTTACATTTATTAGTGTGATTAATATGCTTGCTTTCAGGTTTTTTAAATATTATGTTACAGTCTGTATATGAATATATGTATATAGATAATAAACCTAGACACACACAGACACACACAAAATACACACATATATATATTATTTCACTATGTAATCTATGTGGTTTACCTTTGTTCATTTTTGGTTTTTATTTCTATATTTAGAAAGCTATTGTATCTAGACGTTTTTTCTTTTTCTTTTTTTTTTCTTTTTTTTTTTTTTGAGATGGAGTCCCACTCTGTAACCCAGTCCGGAGTGCAGTGGCACAATCTCAGCCCACTGCAACCTCAGCCTCCCGGGTTCAAGCGATTCTCCTGCCCCAGCCTCCCGAGTAGCTGGGACTACAGGTCCACACCACCACGCCCGGCTAATTTTTGTATTTTTAGTAGAGGTGGCGTTTCACCGTGTTAGCCAGGACGGCCTTGATCTCCTGACCTTGTGATCCGCCTGCCTCAGCCTCCCAAAGTGCTGGGATTACAAGCGTGAACCATCGCACCCGGCTAGATGTTTTTTCATACATTATGTTCTTACAGATTTCATTTACACTAATATCCTCATAACCCTCTTTCTCTATTTCACTAGACCAATAAATGTGGTCTAGTTGTTTCCTATTATGAGTAATATTGAAATAAGCAGTAATGAATGTCCCTGATTCTCCTCCCCTAGCATCCAATTAGAAACTACATTTCTCCTTCAGTTAATACCTACAAGCCAATTAGGGAGCTTATTCTACTTTCAAGAGGACAGAACATTTGTTTTTTATGAGTATTTGGTCCTTCATATTTGCCCAGTAAGTATTTCTTCTTTGTTTTGAAATTAGTCCTCTCTTACACTTTCTCGCTTCTGAAGCCACTCAGAAGGGGAGGCAGACAGCAGGACGCACGAGGAATTTTGCCACACTGGGTTGAAAAGCATGATGAAAGCATGTCAGGTTCTTTGACAAGTGCCTCTGTTCCCTCCAAGGTAAATCATGAAGAACACTAACAATCTCTATTAAGGTTACTCAAATTGGTTTCAGTAGGCTGTTATTCCATATTATGTTAATTAGTTTGTTTTAAAATTTATTATCTAAATTAATCCCAAAAACAGTGAGTCACAGAAGGATATATGGGAGCCTTTAAGACTCTGAGGAGTCTTAAATAAGCTAATGTGTGTAGTGAATCTCCAAGAGTAGGATTTTACATCCAGTATACCACAACGTTATATAACTATGAATCCCCTTTCTCTAGAGTACTCACTAACCTCTCCCCAAAGCAGTGCTTTATGAACATAGATTTACAGATGCTGGTCTCCATTAAGAGATTTAAGAGATGACATGACAAAGCCACCTGTTCTGTATTTCATCTGTGAAACAGCAGAACTCAGATATTCTATTGAGAGGAGGTAAACAATACTCTTTTCTGAACATTTATTTGTATCTTTTGATTTATAGTGGGGCTGAGTAACTTCTTGGAAAGTAAAATGTTTAAACCTTCTTAACCTTTTCAGTTTAAATATTGTATCAAGGTTTTATGCTCCAAGCAAGAGGAACTGACTTTAATTGAGTTAAGCAAATCATAAATGTATTAAAAAGCCATTGTAACTCAAATACTGATGGTAGTCAGGAAGCTGCATTTGGTTAGCTAGCAGAAATCACAGAAGACCTGGATGCTCAGAACATAACACAACATCCAGTTGTTACTAGAAGTTGTCTGGGCAGTATGCAGCCACCACTAAGTGAGCACCACTCCCCCTGCACACTCATACACCATGAGTTCTAACCAGCCTGCATCTCACTTAACTCCTATTCAACATCTCACGGAGGAGTGTTTGGTTGGCAAAGCCTATGCTGCTATCTGTCCTTTATCTTTGATGGTATTGCTAAGAAGAGAGATGGCTTGGCTCCTAGAGCCTTATGATGGTGGAGGATGCCTGACTTTCACCAAGGATGCAGTTCTGTATTTCCTCGCAATTTTCTGTTTAAGGGTTTGGATGACAAACAAATAAACAAATATATAGGCAATTGTCCTCTGTGGATATATGCAACTATATCTGAAGGATCTGTGGGATCTGACAAAGGCTTTATTATAAGAAAGGGCTTGAAAACCCTCAAATAAATTTTATCAAGGAATATTATCAAGTAAACCAAATGCTACAACTATTCATGAACTTGGAGAGTACCCTTGAGAATATTTGAGATGGAGGCTCCATGAGAAATTAGACTACATAGTTAAGTAGGTAGTAGTTCATAGTTATTGAGATGTGGATATATGTGTTAATACATACATCCGTATCCATTTTTCCACCCAAGGCTGTGAAATATAAAGAAGTTTCTAGGGGCCAGACATGGTGGCTCGCACCTGTAATCCTAGCACTTTGGGAGGCTGAGGTGGGTGGATCATCTGCAGTCAGGAGTTCAACACTAGCCTGGCCAACATGGTGAAATCCTGTTTCTACTGAAAATACAAAAATTATCTGGGTGTGGTGCCATGCGCCTGTAAACTCAGCTACTCAGGAGGCTGTGGCGGGAGAATCGCTTGAACCTGGGAGGCGGAGGTTGCAGTAAGCTGAGATCGTGCCATTGCACTCTTCCCTGGGCAACAAGAGTGAAACTCTGTCTCAAAAAACAAACAAATAAAAGAAAACAAAACAAAAAAACAGTTTTTAGGAAATTTATTCAGTCACTAATTCCCTCATTTATTTATTTACTTGTTAATCCAATTATGCAATCTGCGAATACTGTCAAGAAGATAAAAGACTATCTTTGAGGAGCTTGAGGGAGCTGACATTAAAGCACGTCATTATAACAGGATGATACATGAAATGATGCATTGAACTAACATTTATTGAGCACTGATTATGCGCTATGCATCTGGGGCATACAGATATTCAATACTTTGTGATGACTCTCAAAGAACCCCAGTTAATGATGGAAATAAATGCCTAAATAAGTGCAGTAATTACAGTCCTGTGTGGAAAGTGCAGTAATAGGACAATGTTATACATTGTCAGTAATACAGACAATGTTAGCACAGAGATGATTTAATAGACTCTAATGCACATTAGAACAAGTACTTGGCAATTATTAAGTACACTGGATGAAAAATAGTAATAATATTTTCTAATTTGTCAGGTTAAAAATTTGCTGATTCCAATTTTCTTTTCCCAGCAAATTGTCCCTTTATTGAAAACACTCTCTGGCTTAATTCCCCATATTATACAACACTTTACCATTAAATAGCCTTTAGTCAGCAACCTGGGATAACGTCAGGTTACCCTGGGAGAAGGAATTACATTCAGGAATTGCATTTGTGATTTGGTATTTATATTTGTGTTTAATGGAAAAGGAGGTAATGAAAGTATTTAAATAAATAATATGCTGTATTGCATTATTCTCAGTTTTCATATTGCCAAGTATAGAAATAAAAGCTCAATTTCTTCTCAGTCTCAATTTGCTCACCTTATTCATGCATGCATGGATTCATTTGTTTATTCAATAAATACTTACTGTGTGTCAAGCCTAGGCTGGACCCTGGTGTTACAAAGAAGAAAACAGCATAGACCTGGAGTTGAGGTTCTTAGAACATTACTGCAATATTAGGTGATTAAATACAATAAAAATAGTTTAAGAATATAGTTTATGTATTCTCACCCCAGCTCTGTCCTATTATTTTAGACTGCTTTGGTCTAGAGTGCTGAGGTTCCCTCACAATTATTAGAATGGCATTGACACCTAAATTAATATACAGGCTCGAAATATTCCTTATCAAAATTCCAGCTTCTTTTTTTTGCAGAAATTGACAAGCTGATCCTAAAATTCATCTGGAAATACAAGGGATGAAAAATAGCCAAAACAATCCAGAAAAGGAAGAACAAAGTTGGGGGGCTCACACTTTTTTGATTTTGAAACTTTCTACAAAGCTACAGTAATCAAAACAGTATAGTGCTGGTATAAGGATAGATCTATAGATCAGTGGAATAGAAATAAAAATCCAGGAATAAATTCATACAATCTGTGGTTGACTGATTTTCTACCAAGTGCCAAGACTATTCAATGTGGGTATAAATAATCTTTTCATGAAATGATACTGGGACAACTCAATATCCACATAAAAAGGAATTAAGTTAGACCCCTTCCTTACACGATGCACAAATATTAACTCAAAATACATAAGCCAGAAAATAAAAGCTCAAAATATAAAATAGGCTAAAGAAAACATGGAAGTACATATTAAATAGTTTAAGCACATAGTGCTGGATGTTGGGGTCCACTCCTGCAATCCTAGCACTTTGGGAGACCAATGTGGGAGGCTCACTTGAGCCCAGGAGTTGCAGGCTGCATTGAGCCATGATCATGCCACTGCACTACTGCCTAGGTGACAGAGTGGAACTCGAGACCCTATCTCAACAACAACAGCAACAACAACAATGTGCACATAGGAAGCACAACTCTTCATGGAGGAGCCCATCTCTTATTTGTAAGTTTATAGCAATAGATCAGAACCATGATGACTTTTCATTGCAGAAGTCAGGAAAGGAAGAGGAACTTAAAAAACTACAGGTAGGGGCAGTGCGTAAGGAGCCAGACAGATGCTTTTTTTCTTTTTTTTTTTCTTAGTGAAATATTCACTTCACTGCATAAAATTATTTAAAAATAACAAACCAAAACAAAAGCAACACTTAGTCTCTGGAAATTTTTGTAAGGGCATACAGCAAATGGAGACACAAATATTCAAGAAAATCTACTAAATCTTTGTAAGAATGGTGAGTCTGTGTAATAAATTTCCTCCCAGGTCAGTGTAAGGAAGCTCTAGTCTGGGTGGGTGTGGCTAAAGACTCCAGGTTCCCACTCTTACCAGCTGCTGGTCTAGAGCTACAGTGGCAAGTGACTGTTGTCCCAGCTACTGTGGAGTCTGAGGCAGGAGGATCACTTGAGCCCAGGAGTTTGAGGCTGCAGTGAATCACTGTACTCCAGTCTGGGTTGACAGGGCAAGACCTCGTGTCTAGTAAAATAAATCAAAATAAAACAGAGCTACAAATTGAACCCAAGAAGAGCTAGCCACCAGCTTCCCTCACCCCACCCCAGCTCTGTCCTGAAAGGTATCTATTATTTTAGACTGCTTTGGCCAAGAGTGCTGAGGTTCCCTCACAATTATTAGAATGGCAATGATACCTAAATTAATATACAGACTCAAAATATTCATTATCAAAATTCCAGCTTCTTTTTTTTGCAGAAATTGACAAGCTGATTCTAAAATTCATCTGGAAATACAAGGGATGAAAAATAGCCAAAACAATCCAGAAAAGGAAGAACAAATTGATTTTGAAACTTTCTACAAAGCTACAGTAATCAAAACAGTATAGTGCTGGTATAAGGATAGATCTATAGATCAATGGAATAGAAATAAAAATCCAGGAATAAATTCATACAATCTGTGGTTGACTGATTTTCTACCAAGTACCAAGACTATTCAATGTGGGTATAAATAATCTTTTCATGAAATGATACTGGGACAACTCAATATCCACATAAAAAGGAATTAGGTTAGACCCCTGCCTCACATGATGCGCAAATATTAACTCAAAATACATGATAAGCCAGAAAGTAAAAGCTCAAAATGTAAAATAGTCTAAAGAAAATATGGAAGTACATCCTCAAGATATTGGGTTAGCATTTTTTTAGATGTGACCAAAAATAATCCAAAACAGCAGAAGAAAGAAATAGACAAATTGGATTACATCAATATCAAAATGTTTGCTGCTTCAACCAATACCATCAAGTATGTGTAAAGGCTACCCACAGAATGTCAGAAAATATTTGCAAATCATCTATCTGAAAAGAGAATCATATCCAGACTATATGAAAATATCTTGGGACTCAATAACAAATGATAAATAATCCAAGTAAAAAATGGGAATTTTTCTAAAGAAGATATACAAATGTCCCATAAGCACATAAAGGATGCTCAACATCATTTGTCATTAGAGAATAAGTGAAAATCACAATGATATACCACTTCACTCATACTAGAGTGAGTATAATAAAAGACAGATATTAGCAAGTATTGATGAGGATGTGAAACTCTCATACATAGCTTCTGGAAATGTAAAATGATATCGTCACTTTAGAAAATCCTTTGGCAGTTCTTCGAAATGTTAGATATTGAATTAGTACATGACCCAATAATTCTAGTCCTAGGTATATATCGTAGGACTAGAAATGAAGAGAAATGAAAATGTATACATATATACTTGCATATGGATGTTCACAGAAGTTATTCATAGTAAAAGTGAAAGCAACCTAAGTCTTCATAAACTAATGGTTGGATAGCCAAAATTTGGTATATCCATAAAATAGAATATTATTGGGCAACAAAAAGGAATGAAGTATTGACACATGCTACAACATGAATGAACCTTGAAAACATTATCCGAATTGAAATAAGCCAGCTACCCAAAGAAAATGAATGCTATGTAATTCTGTTTATATGAAATATGAACAGCAAATCCGTAGAGAAAGAAAATAGATTAGAGGTTATCAGGAGATGGGGGACAAGAGAGAGGAATGAGAACATGACTGCTAATGAGTAAGCATATTATTTTTGATGTTATATAAAAACATTCTAAAATTAGATGATGATGATGATGGTCCCACACTCTGTGTAAATATTAAAAACCTTTGCATTGCACAGTTTAAGTAGGTGAATTGTATGGCATGTGAATTATAACTTAATAAAGCTGTTTAAGGAAAAAAAAAACTTCTATGCATTATACCTTTTGTCAGGCACCTTACTTTGGGTGTGTACATGGATTACCTACATCTCCTCTACCCTCTGAGATGGGTACAGATTGGAGGGAGGGGTCACAGTAACAAAAACAGTCCAGGCCTCGCTGGCATTAGCACTTACTTATTCAAGTTGGGCCTTGGATTGCTCCAAAGTGGGAAATATTTCTGGGTAATATTTCTGGTTTATTCCACATGCCTACCAACAGGTTTGCTAGTAAACATCCTCGATGGTGTGCCCTGAGCATGGTGCTTCTATTCATTGCTGTCTTTCTTCCACAGGGCTCCGCTGACAGTCCTATCTCTTGCTCCACTTGTCACATCGGGGCTGTTGCTGTTACTCTTAGTGTGCCATACCATATAGGGTGGCTCTGCTGCTCTGCATTGCCTCTTTGGCCTTGTCCAATGCCACAGACCATGTTGGGTGTCTACCACTGGTCCACTGTAACCTCACCAGACTCCCTGGCCCACACATACAGTCGAAATCCCATTGTGATGTTCTGTGCTGCCAAGTATTGTGCTTTGGGATCAAAGTGTTGAGAAGGACAGTGTCTCTGTCAAATGTCATTCCATTGGGGTAAACTCTAGTGATTTCTCATTGTATTTGACACTTTAGTGCAAGAGCTCTCTCAGTTTTCAGAGTCATATGTTTCCCTGTACACATATTCATAGAGCTGGGGAGAGTGAGCAACAGCCAAGACATTGCTGAAATTACAATGTGAACCTCCTCAAGGCTATGCATGTACATTATTATTCCAAAGAATAAGGCTTTGTTCCTCATCCATCCTATAATAGTCACAGCTTTATTTTAATTTGAGCTCTTTCCATAAAGCTAACATACGGATATGTGTCTGTCTATAGGATGAGTTCATGAGACGTGCCCAAAACAACGGTAAATAAGGTTTGAGTTTTCTAGGAGGCAATTCAGTCCTTCTGCAAATAGATCCTTATCTCTGCTGCCACATTTGGTATGCACTCTTACCTTGGCAGACACCACAATGCCCTGTGATTATTAATTTACTTCCATGTCTTGGTCTTCATGTCTCTCTGTAGATCTTTAAGGGCAGGAACAATACATTATTCAACTTTATTTAAAAACTCTAACATCTATCCTAGTGTTAGATACTGAGCAAACATGCAGCAAGTGTGTCCTGTATAAATGAAACAAGTCATATTCCAATTTATTTGTTTTCCTCCTGGTTTTACTTAATGAAACTCACTGAACTCAAAATATCTAATCTTTATATTCCTCCAGCAAACTATGAGACTCAGGTCCATTTTAGATGCTCATTAAAATTTACTGAATTGCCTTTTTTGGTATTCATAAATGTATGAAAGTGACTTATAAATTAGTGATAATTACTATTAATTGCTTATTAATAGATTATAATTGGAGCCCCATACATATTGTTACAGGCCTTATCACATTTCAGGCAATGCTTCGATTTTAAAACAAATATTTTTTAAAAATTCTTATTTGATGACTCTGAGGATAGACCTCCCACCATAAGCCTTTATCCATGCTAGAGTGGAATAGACAGATGCATTTAATTTACAGCATAAGATAAAATTGCTGTTTGATATTCAGTACTCTGTGTGGGGAAAGCCTTTTTTTTCTTTTCTGAATTCCAGTAATTGTCTTGTTTGTAGTCCCTTGCTGCAGACCTTTGCCTCCTGTCAACTGCTTGCCAGACGTGGTCTCAATGTTAAGAAGGGAGAGGTTCCCAGAGAGCATAAGATATATATTGAAATCAAACATTTTTCTAAAACTATTGTTTTCCATTTTCCACTAAATCATCTTTCTTGTGACCCTTCTTACTCAGTGGATTTCAAAACACTTAGCAAAAGAATAACTAAAATAAAAAGTCATTACTCACAGATGCTCTATACAACTGAAGGGTAAAGTTGGTTTTTCTTTTGTGTGTTATTTATATCAATGACACACCATTTCTTTCTGTTTTTGAGTTTCATTCTTTAGGTTAACTGGCTCCACTTTGATTTCTGCTGCTTAGCTATGATATAACAATTGAATGTAAGTATCAGCCTATTACTTCCTCTGTATGTTTCAAAATTCAAGTGCAGAATAAAAAATTAGAAAACAAATGGGGACATCAAGGCTTTTTCTCTACCTCAGAGTAAATCATAGTCCATAAAAATTCTACATTAACAGAAAATGTTTCAAAACTCCTCTCTGCTGGTTACTCCCTGTGTGATCTGGGCAAACTTATTCAACCTTTCTCTATCATGAGTTTCCAATCTGAAAAAAATAGTGCATTGTTTATAATACCTATGTTATAGACTTGCTTAAAGAATAAATTGGTTGTGATGTTAGCAAGGTGGCAAACTAGAAAGATTCAGGACCTCATTCCCCAATGAATATAGTAAGGAAACAAATAGAGGCTGGCTAAAACAACTTGCTGGGATTTCTGAAAATCAGTCAAAGATCTATACGACCAACTGAGAACTCAATCAAGAAAAAGCCACCATGTTCAATACAGTAGGAAATTTCATGTGTCTTGTCCTACACTCTCTTCCGTGTGGTGTGCCATAGTTTGGGAAGTGGCAGCCCGTTCTCTAATTCCCTCTGTGAACCAGAGAGAGCAGAGAAGACCTAATTTTCAATGTCTTATCCTGTCTGGGGATTGCTTGAAAGATTGGTCTCTGTGTCACCTAACATTGAGCTCAGATAGCCAAAAGGAGTACAGCTTTAATCTTAGGCTAGTAAAAATCACTGGAAGCATCAAGCATGGCTCATAAAAGTGAGGAAAACTATAGACTTGTAGATGTTTGAGGTTAGAGCTTACTGACTTAGGAACACAACAGAACACCTAAGGCCCAGGGAAGGAACATAATAAGTAAGAGTCACATAGAAAATAAGAAATTTAAAAATAACCATGTAGGGAAAGAAATCAGAAAAATAAAATAAAATACGAATAAAAGCAGACACACAGCCCAGCAAAGACATCTATCCAGAAAAGTCCTGAGGAGACCACAAGTCTTCATATTGGGCTAACTACAAGTCTCAGAACATGCCCTGCTAATTAATAAAGCTTTCCCCTGCATGGAGCCAATCTGCAATGAATAGGAGAGGTGGCTGTTCTTTCAAATGACCAATTTTCAAGTAAAGATTGCAAGCCCAACAAAAAAAGAGGAAAAATGAACTCATTCAAAAGTACACAATAAATTTCTATAAGCAGTCCCAGAAGCAACACAGCCATTGGGCCCACTAAACAAAGACTTTAAAATAACTATCTTAGATAAGTTCAACAAGCTAAGCAAAAACACAGACCAATAACTAAAACAAATAGGAAGGTGTTATGTAAACAAAATGAGATTATCAATACAGATAAAAATTATTGTATTTATTATTTTAAAAAAGAACCAAAGAGCAATTCTAGACTGAAAAACAAAATACCTGAATGAAAAATTTTAATAGAAGTATTCAACAACTGATTTGAATAGGCAGAAGTAAGAAAAAACAAATTTGAAGTCAGGTCATATTAAATTATTGCATCTGAAGAGAAAAAAAAAAACATAGGAACATAAACAGAAAAAAATTTCTGTGACCACAAATTTTTAATGGAAATACAGTATAGAAAGAAGTAAAATCTGGCATTGACTACGTAAACTGGGAAAGAGGAAGTCAAGTCTAGAGTTTCTGTGATTTAAGATAAGTTGTTATCAGCATACAACACACTATTATAACTATGAAATGTTCAATGCAAATCTTATGAAAATCATAAAAATACAATAGATCCACAAAATATAAAGATAAAATAATCCAAGTCCATCAATACAAAAACTATCAAGACCTAAAGAATGACAAGGGAGAAAAAGAATAAGAGAACTACAGAAAAGACAAAACAATTCACTAATTGTAAGAGTAATTCCTTACATAGCGATCATGATTTTAAATATAAATGAACTGAATTCAAAAATAAAAAGACGTAGCATGGCTGAATGGATTAAAATCTGAGATCCAACTGTCCATTGAATAAAAAGACTTACGACAGATTTAGGGACACACATAAGATGAAAGTGAAGAGATGGACGAATATATACATGCAAATGGTAACCAAAAAGAACCAAGAGTGGCCATACTTATATCAGACCAAAATAGACTTTAAGTCAAAAACAGTCACAAGAGACAAGAAGGTCACTGTATATTAATAAAATGGTCAATTCTAAAGGAACATATAATAACTGTAAATATATATGCACCCAACATCAAATGACCTAAATATAGGTTGAGTATCCCTTACTTGAAATGCTTGGGACCCTCACACCTGTAATCCCAGCACTTTGGGAGGCCAAGGCGGGTGGATCACTTGAGGTCAGGAGTTCGAGACCAGCCTGACCAACATGGTAAAACCCCATCTCTATTAAAATACAAAAATTAGCCAGGTATGGTGGCATGTGCTTGTAATCCCAGCTACTTGGGAGGCTGAGGCAGGAGAATCTCTTGAACCCAGGAGGTGGAGGTTGCAGTGAGCCGAGATCACACCACTGAAGAATATCTCAATTAAAAAAAAAATATCCAAACCCATGAAATGCAGCAAAATCATCACTCGAAGCTTATACCAAAAATGCCTACATTAATAAAGAAAAAAGATCTCAACTAAGCAACTGAACTTTGTACCTCAAGAACTAGAAGAAAAAAACTAAACCACACATTAGCAGAAAAAATAATAAAGATTAGAGGATAAATAAATAAAACAAGAATGGACAATTTTTTAAAATCTGTAAAACTTAAGAGTTAATTTTTTGAAAAAAAATAAACAAAAGAACAAAGAAAAAAGAGAAAAGACTTATAAAATGAGAAATGAAAGATGAGACATTACAACTGATCTCACACAATAAAAAGAATCATAAAGGACTGTTATGAACAACTATATGCCAACAAATTAGAAAACCTAGAAGAAATAGAGAGTTTCCTAGAAATGTACAGTCTACCAAGACTAAATCAAGAAGAAATAGAAATCCTTAGCATACCAATAACAAATAGGGAGATGGAGGCAGTAATAACAAATGAATGAAAGAGAGAGAGAGAAGAAAGGAAGGAAGGGAGGAAGGGAGGAAGAGAAGAAGGGAAGTAAGGAAGGGAGGGAGGCAGGGAGGGAGGGAGGGAGGGAAGGCAAGGAGGGAGGGAGGAAAGGAAGGAAACCAAGCCAGGGGCGAGATTGTTTCAAGGCTGAATTCTACCAAACATTTAAAGAAAATTAACACCAATCATTTCTAAACTCTTTCAGTATATGGAATACGGACTAATTCTGAACTTACCTACAAGGTCAGAATCAACTCAACAGCAAAGCCAGGAAAGAACCCTGTAAGTAAAGAAAACTACAGGTCAATACTTTTGAGGAATAGTGATGCAAAACTCCTCAGGAATGCTAGCAAACAAAATAGAGCAGCACATTAAAATAAACAAATACCATAACCAAGTAGAATTTATTCCTGAGATGCAAGGATGGTTTAACATGTGCAAATTAATCAATGTGATACACCACCACATTAACAGAAAGAAGGATACAAATTACATTATCATTTCAATAGATGCAAGAAAACATTTAGCAAAATTCAACACATTTTTAGAATGAAAATTCTTAACAAACTTAGCATACAAGGAACTTAGCTCAATCCAAAAAAGGTTATTATGAAAAGCCCTTACTAATATCACAATCAGTGATGAAATGCTAAATATTTCTTATATGAAATAAGACAAAGGCTATTCAAAGTAGACGAAGTCATAACAAGACTAATTAAACAAGAAAAATGATAAAGACCTCATAAAAAACATTTCAAACCAATAAAATTGATTCAGGAAATCTGTCGGATACAAAATCAACATCAAAACATCAACTGCATTACTATACATTCCTTTAAATAATGCAGAAGATAGGGATGATTATCCTCCATGCAGAAAAAAAAAATTGTATATAACTTTGACTTCCTCAAAACTTAACTACTAACAGCTTACTGTTGACCAAAGCCTTCTCTACTGATCACACAGTCAATTAACACGAGAAAACATTATTAAGACAATCATAAGAAAAATATATTTGCTATTCATTAAGTGGAAGCTGATCATCATAAAAATCTACATTCTTATCATCTTTATGTAGGAGTCTAAAGAGGAGAAGAGGAGTCATTGGTGTTGCTTTCTCAGGAGTGGCAGAAGCAGAAGAAAATCTCCATATAAGTGGACCTGTACAGTTCAAACCCATGTTGTTCAAGGATCAACTGTACACCAACAATTAACTATCTGAGGGGAAAAAACTAAGAAAACAATCCCATATATAATAGCTCTTAAATGAATAAAATGCTCAGGAATAAACTTAACCTAGGAGACTTGTTCACTGATAACTACAGGATCTTAATGGAAGAAATTTAAAAATACACAGATAATTGGGAGGCCATCTGTTGTTCATTTATTAGACTAATATTGTTAGGGTGTACATAATTCCCAAAGCAATCTTTAGATTCAATATAATTACTATCAAAATCCAAATGACATTTTTCAGAGAAACAAAAAAAAATGTCTTAACATTACTATGGAACAACAAATGACCCGAAATACCCTAAAACAATTTTTTAGAAAGAACAAATACCCTGCAAATATCACACTCCCTGATTTTAAAATATATTACAAAGCTACAGTAATTAAACCAGTATGGTACTGGCATAAAAATATATAAACGAACAGTGTACAGAGCACGGAAATAAACCCATGCATATGCAGTCAACTGTTCTTCAAAAAGGGTGCCAATAACACACAGTGGTGAAAAGATAGTCTCTCCAATGAACAATGTTTGGAAATTTTTAAACTCACATTTAAAATAATAAAACCCTAATCTTAAACTATATAGAAAACTAAACTCCAGACAGATTAAAGACCTAAACATAAACCTGGAAACAATAAAACCCTTAGAAGAATAACAGGGAAAATGTTGGAGACATTGGTCTTGGCCATGGTTTCTTGGACATTACTCAAAAGCACATAAAACAAAAGTAAAAATTGATAAATTGGACTACATCACAATGAAAAATTCTGCACAATCAACAAAGCAAAATAATCAGCACAGCAAAAAGCCAAATTATGGCATTGGAGAAAATATTGGTAGACTATATATCTTATAAAAGGTTAGTATCACAAATATATGACAGTCTTCTACAACTCAACAGCAAAAAATAATACACATCAATATTATCATCAGCAGCAGCAGCATTTGATTTTAAAAAGGGCAAGAAACACATGTAGATATTTCTCTAAAGATGACTTACAATTGGCCAATGGGTATACGAAAAGGTGCTCAATCTCACTAATTATCTGGGAAATACAAATCAAAACTACAATAAGATATTACCTCACATCTGTTATAATGACTATCATTAAAAAGAAGAAAATAGATAAATATTGACAAAGTCATAGAGAAAAAAATGAACAATGTACACTAATAGTAGAAATGTAACTTGTAACCACTATGGAAAAGACTAAGAAGCTTCTACATAAAATTAAATATAGAATTTCCATTTGATTCAGCGATTCTACTTTTGATCAAACAATTGACCCCTGAACAATATGTATTTGAATTGTGCAGGTTTAAAATTAAATTGAAATTTCTTAAATATACTTTTATTTATTTATTTATTTATTTGAGACAGGGTCTCGCTCCGTCGCCCAGGCTGGAGGGCAGTGGCACGATCTTGGCTCACTGCAAGCTCCACCAAGTTCACACCATTCTCCTGCTTCAGCCTCCCAAGTAGTTGGGACTACAGGTGCCCACCACCATGCCCAGCTAATTTTTTTGCATCTTTAGTAGAGACAGGGTTTCACTGTGTTAGCCAGGATGGTCTCAATCTCCTGACCTCGTGATCTGCCCGCCTCGGCCTCCCAAAGTGCTGGGATTACAGGCATGAGCCACTGTGCCTGGCCTTAAATATACTTTTCTTAAATGAAAACTTAAATGTAAATTTTCTTCTGCCTCTGCTACCCTGAGATAGCAAGACCAAGCCCTCCTCTCCCTCTTCCTTCTCAACCTACTCAATGTGGAGATGAAGATGAAGACCTTCATCATGATGATAACATTCACTTAAGGAATAGTAAATACATTTTTCTTCTTTATGATTTTCTTAATAACATTTACCTAGCTTACTTTATTGTGGGAATACAGTATAAAATGTATATAACATAAAATATATATTGATTGTTTATGTTATTGATTAGGCTTCTAGTCAACAGTAGGCTATTAATAGTAAAGGTTTTCAGGAAACAAGTTATATATAGATTTTCGACTATATGGGGGATTGGCACCTCCAACCCTTATGTTATTCCAGGGACAACTGTATATCCAAAGTAATTGAAATCTGGATATTAAAGAGATTTCTGCACTTCTCTGTTGCTGTAGTATTCACAATAGCCATAATATGAAAACAACCTAATATTCAAGAACAGATTAGTGGATAAACAAAATGTAATATATACATACAATGGAATATTTACCTTTAAACAGAAGAAAACCCTGTCATATGTAACAGCGTAGACAAATCTGGAGGATATTGTGCTAAGTGAAATAAGTCAGATACAAAAAGATGAATAGTGTATTATATTGCTTATATGTGAGTTGTGATTACTAGGTGTTTAGGGGAGAGGAAAATAGGGAGATGATAATCTAGGGTTCAAAGTTTCATAAAAGACTTATGATACAAGTCTGGGCACTGTGGCTCACGCCTGTAATTCCAACACTTTGGGAGACCAAGGCCAGCAGATCACTTGAGGTCAGGAGTTCAAGACCAGTCAACATGGTGAAGCCCTTTCTCTACTAAAAATACAAAAAAATTAGCTGGACATGGTGGTACACACCTGTAATCCCAGCTACTCAGGAGGCTGAAGCAGGAAAATCGCTTGAACCCAGAAGGCAGAAGTTGCAGTGAGCCGAGAGCATGCCACTGTACTCTAGCCTGGGTGATAGAGTGAGATTCAGAAAAAAAAAAAAACAAAAAAAAACAAAAAAAAAACAGACATAATACAGCATCAAAAGAACTAATATATTTAATATTGGAGTTGTAGAAGGTGAAGATAGACAGAAAAGAAAACAGAGCTTTTTGTATTTTTGTTTTTTAATGTTCAAAACCTTCATGCACTTGAGCAAAGACATAGAACTACAACCTACAAATTTGAAAGGTTTATTAAATCCAAGTTGAATAAACTCAAAAGATTGCAATACTTAAATTCATTACTATCCAACTGTTGAAAGATAACAACAAAGAAAATCTTGAAAGCAAAACAAGAAAAGAGACTCATCACGTATAAGGAACTCTCTAAAACTTATCAGTGGATTTCTCAGCAGAAAACTTACAGCCTAGAGACAATAGGCTGACATATTAGAAGTATCAAAAGGAAAAAAAACCTCTCAGCTGAGAATGTCATTTCCAATAAAAATCAGGGAGAAATTAAGACAACCTCAGATAAACAAAAATGTACAGATGTATGACCACTAGACCTTCCCTGCAATAAATGCTAGAGTGAGTTACCATTCAAGTTAAAGTGAAAAAATGTTAGAAAGTAACTCAAATCCTTAGAAAAGTTAAAGTCCTGTATTAAAAATAAGTAATAGGCAAATATTAAAAGCAGTACTATTTTATATTGGCTTGTAAATCCATGTTTTACATTGTTTCAACACAAAAGCATTAAATAAAAGTCTGTGATAATGAAGGCATAGCATATGAAGATGAAAGTAAAGACATCAACAACATAAAGGAGAAGGTGGTGGATGAGGGTAGGCCCGCAAAAGAATAGAGCTTTTATATGTGATCAAAGTTAATTGATTATCAGTATAAAATAGGTTATTACTTTAGGATATCATATGCAATCTCCAGAGTAACTATTAAAAATTATGTGGAATACACACGAAAGAAAATGAAAAGGGAATCAAAACATGTTACTATAAAAATTAAACACAAAGAAAAGCACTAACGGAAGAAATGAGGGGCCTAAAAATGTTATAACACAAATAAAAAACAAATAACAAAATGTCAAAAGTAAACTTTTCCTTCTCTATAATAACTTTGTCCATGAATGAGTTAAGCTCCCTAATAAAAAGACATAAACTGAGAGAATGAGTTTTTTTTTAAAAAGTAGCAGGATCCAACAATATGCTGTCTATAAGAAATTCAATTTAGATATAAGGATACACACATATATTGAAAATTAAAGGATGAAAAAAGATATTTCATGCAAATTAAACACAATAAACCAGGGATGGTAAACCGTATTAGAAAAAATAGATTTTAACAACTTTTATAAGAAACAAAATACATTACTGTCAGACGTTGCATACTGATAGTAGGGTCAATACACCAAAAAGGTGTAACAATTAAAATGATTATGTACCATACATCAGAGGCCTAAAACGTATAAAGCAAACACTGTAGAATCAAAGGGAGAAATAGAAAACTCTACAATTATAGAAGATACTTAACTCCTCCACTTTCAATAATGGATAGAACAACCAGACAGAGTATAAATAAGAAAATACAGAACTTTAACAATAGTATAGACCAGTTGGACCTAACATATATATACCAAAAACTCTATCCAACAACAGAAGAACACAGACTTTTCTCAACTGTGCATGGAATGTTCTCCAGATAGACCATATGTTAGACAACAAATTACAACTTAATAAATTTTAAAAGATTGAAATAATATAAAACATTTTTCCAACTTCAAGGGAATTAAAATAAAAATGAACTGAAGAAAAATTGGAAAATTTACAAATATGTTGAAATGGTATAACACACTCAAACAATTAATGGGTTGAAGGAGAAATCAGATAGCTTCACTGGTGAAATCTACAAAACATTTAAAGAAGAATCAGCACCAGTCTTTCTTGACTCTTCCAAAATGTCAGAAAAGAGAGAACACTTCTGAACCCATTATATGAGGCAAACATTACCCTGATACCAAACTCAGAGAAAAACTGAATTCAGATCCATATTACTTAATAACTTAAAAATATTGAATCAAAAATCCTCAACAAAATACTAGCCAACCTAATTCAATCATTCAACAGCATATTAAAAGCAAAATACCAGAAATAAAATTCAGCAGCATATTAAGAAGATTATACACCATGTCCAGATGGGATTTATTCCTGGAAGGCAAGTATGGTTCAAAACACAAGAACTAATCAGGCTGGACAAGGTAGCTACTTGTCCCACCAAAGAAATCCCAGCACTTTAGAAGGCCAAGGTGGGAGAATCACTGGAGGCCAGGAGTTTGAGACCAGCCTGGGCAAAATAGTGAGATCCTGTTTCTACTAAAATAAATAAATAAATAAATAAATTAGCTTGGCATGGTGGCAAAACCCTATAGTCCCAGGAAAAGCTGAAGCAGGAAGATCGCTTGAGCCTAGGAGTTCAAGGTTGCAGATAGCTATGATCATGCCTCTGTACTTCAGCCTGGGTGACAGAGTGAGATGATAACACATCATCATTTCCATTGATTTAGATTCAATACTCTTTCATAAGTGAAAGCACTCAATTTGTTAGGAGTGGAAGAAAGCACCTCAACATAATCAAGTCCACATATAAAAAACTCACAACATCATACTCAATGGTGAAAGACTGAATGCTTTCCTTGTAAGATCAGGAACGACACAAGGATGCCTGGTTTTACCATTTTTATTTACACAGTCCTAGCCAGTGTTATTAGGCATAGGGAAACAAAGCATACAATTTGGAAATAAAGTAAAATTATTGCCATTTACAAGATGAAATATTATGATATGTAGATAACCCTAAAAATTCCACCAAAATATATTAGAACTCTAAATTAATTAAGCAAATTTGCAGGATACCAAATCGACACACAGAAATCAGTTGTTTCTATACACTGACAGTAAACAGTCTGAAAGAAAATAAGAAATAAAATTGTATTTGTTTGTAATCAAAAAGAAAAAAATATACTTAGGAATAAACTTAACCAAGGAGGTGAAACACTCATACCCTGAAAACTATAAAGTATTGCAGAAAGAAATTAAAGAAAAATAAATAGGCATTGTGTTCATGGACTGGAAGATAGCAGGTGAAGGTGTCAATACTACCCAACTGACCTACACATTGAAAGCAATTTTTATAAAAATACAATAATGTTTTATGAAGAAATAGAAAAATCAATTCTTAAATTTATATGGAATCTCAAGGAACCCTGAATGGCTAAAACAATTTTGTGAAATACAACAACAACAAAGTAGGAAATCTCACTTTTCCTGGTTTCTATACTTATTACAAGGCCATAGTAACCAAAACAGTTTGGTAACAGCATCAACACAGATATATAGAGCAATGGAATACAAGGGACAGCCCCTAAATAAACCCTCACATACATGGTCAAATAATTTTTGACTAGCAGATCAAGATCATCCAATGGGAAAAGGATACTCTTTTCAACTTACAATGTTGAGAAAATGATACATATATTCAGAAGAATGAAGTTGGACCCCTGTTTACATCACAAGCCAAAATTAACTCACAATGAATCAAAGATCTAAATATAAAAGCTAAAACTAGTAAAGTCTCACAAGAAAACAGGGAAACTTCATGATTTTTGATTTGGTAATGTTTTATTGGATAAGACCCAAGAACACAAGCCAACAAGGAAATGCACAGATAAATTAAACTACATGAAAATCTAAAACTTGGGTGAATCAAAGGACACTCTCAACAGAGTGATAAATCAACCTATGTGTATTAGTCCTTTGTCACACAACTATGAAGAAATACCAGAGACTGGGTAATTTATAAAGAAGGAGGTTTAATTGACTCACAGTTCAGCATGGCTGGGGAGGCCTCAGGAAGCTTATAATAATGGTGGAAGGCACCTCTTCACAGGGTGGCAGGAGAGAAAATGAGTGCTGGGGGAAGCGTGAAGCCCCTTATAAAACCATCAGATCTTGTGAGCACTCACTCACTGTCACGAGAACAGTATGGGAGAAACCACCCCTATGATTCAATTATCTCCAACTGGTTCCACCCTTGACAGGTGTACATTATTACAACTCAACATGAAAATTGGGTGGGGACACGAGCCAAACCATATCACCATGAAATGAGAGAAAACATTTGTGAATATATATCTGATATAGAATTATTATCCAGAATATATTAAAAAAAAAACTCAATAATATAAAACCCCCAAACAACCCAATTCGAAAACTGACAAAGAACATGACTAGTTATTTTTCTAAATAAGATACACAAATGGCCAATAAACACATGAAAACTGGCTCAACATCACTAATCATCAGAGAAATACGAATCAAAATCATGAGATACCACTTCATACCCATTAGGCTAGCTATTAATAAAATATAAAATAAGTGTTTACAAGATGAGGAAAAACTGAACTCTTGTTTATTGTTGATGGGAAGGTAAAATAATGCAGCTACTTAACAGTGTGGTGGTTTCTCAAAAAAAGGAAAAATAGAATTACCTTGAACATCAATATAAATTTAATTATGAGAATTTCCATTTTTGTATATATATTCAAAATAATTGAAAGCAGAAACTAAAAAAGGTATTTGTGCACCCATGTTTGTAACAGCATTACTCACAGTACTCAAAAGGTTGAAGCAATCCAAGTGTCCATTGACAGGTGAGTTGATAAACAAAATGCGTTTTTTTTTGTTTTTTGAGACGGAGTCTCGCTTTATTGCCCAGGCTGCCCTACAGTGGCACAATCTTGGCTCACTGCAAACTCCATCTCCCGGGTTCACGCCATTCTCCTGCCTCAGCCTCGGAGTAGCTGTGAGGAGAGGCGCCTGCCACTGCGCCCAACTAATTTTTTGTATTTTTGGTAGAGACGGGGTTTCACCGCGTTGGCCGGTATGGTCTCAATCTCCTGATTTTGTGATCCACCCACCTCAGCCTCCCAAAGTGCTGGGATTACAGGCGTGAGCCACTGCGCCCAGCCAACAAAATGTATTTTAAACATCCAATGGAATACTGTAAGGGCTTAAAAAGGAAAGAAATTCTGACACATGCTACAACATAGATGAACCTTGAAGATATTACACTAACTGAAATAAATCAGTCACCAAAGGACAAATACTCTGTGACTATACTTACATAATTTATGTAGGGCAGCCAATTTCATAAAGTCAAAAAGTATCATGGTGATACTCAGGGAGGATATTAAGAAATGGAGTTATGTGATCTTAATGGGTAGGGAGACTGGGTCTGGGGACACAAAAATGTTCTATGGTGGTGCTGGTTGCACAACAATGTGAAGGTACTTAATGCCACTGAACTGGAACTTAATACGTTTAAAATGTTTTAAAAAAAAAAGTTGTTAAATGAATTAATTTGGTTAACATTAGAAAGTGCATACAAAAGCACCCAAAGTATTGAAAAATGCTTTATTAAGCATTTATCATTATTTTAATATTACTAACAATTATAAATAAATAAGAAAAACACTCCAAAATAAACAAGAAGACAAATTGGAAAAAGCATGACAATATGATGGAAAATAAACACACAAAAAAAGGAAGGGAGGGAGGGAGGGAAGGAAGGAAGGAAGGAAGGAAGGAAGGAAGGAAGGAAGGAAGGAAGGAAGGAAGGAAATAGGCAAGCAGGCACTAGGAGGAACAGTGCCAAACAAAACAGAAGAGAATAAAAAGTCCAAGAATAAAATGTGGTGAGAATTCGGAACCGGGTCATACTGGAGAGCTTGGAGAACAATTTAAAGAAGTTATATCTAGTGAACATAATTTTTAAACAATTTAAATTTATACAATTTATAAAAGACCAGGGTTACTTGTTTGGGAAATGTTCCACAGATTAAGGACAAAGGAGCGGAGATTTGTCAGTTCTCGGTGACCATTAGCACTTTCTCTGGGGGTGGACGGTGAGTAGAGTTAGAAGTAAGTTTGCAGAGGATTAGAGCCAGAGCAAAAGTGAGGAAGTGAAGAGAACAAATATAACCTCTTCTATTTGTTTTTAGCAGTTTGTAAAAATGAAGCTGAAAAATAGCAGATGTTAAACATGCAGTTCTTCCTTATTTCTAGGAACATGGCCATGTGACTAGTTCTGGCTAAAGAAATGTGAAGAAAAACAATACCTGTCACTCCCAGACTAAAGCATTTAATTATTTGTCCCTGACTCTCCATCCCGCTCTATGAATGCTGTAATGAATCCAGAGCCTTGTATGGAGAAAATGATATAACATAATGAGGAGGCCTTTGTTCACCTGCATCCCTGAGGGGTTTTGATGAGCAGATTTCCCACCCCAGCCAACTTTCTTTGGGCACCTAGCATGCATAAAAAATAGTCCTTTGATTTTGATAAGCTATTAAATTTGGAGGTTTTATTTTACTGCAGCCTAACTTAGACTAACCTGAATAATACATTATCTACCATAATCTTTTCATCATCAAAAGAGAAATTCACAGCAGTGTCCAGTCTCAGGTGAAGATTTCTGTCAGAGAGACAATTCATACTGTGTAATAAATTTCTTTTTCAAGCTTAGAGAAAGGGATGAAGGAGACCACCAATGGCTCTGTGGAGATACAGCTAAGGACCACTGTGAAATTTTTGTTTGTAAAATGCTTCTAGTGAAATGCTCAGAGTTTTAACCTTTTGCATTCACAGATATAAGTCAATGTTCTGGTTTATTTTTGTTATGTAACCATTATTGGGTTTGTACTATGAAAATGTAGCTCCTCCCATTGTAAATAGAAGTAAAAGAAGAAATGTCAAATATGCTTTGGAAAAAGCAGTGTTTGTTCTATTTGTAGCCTGACCTATGAAAGGTCACAGGAATGTGATTATCACGTAGGATAGCAGTTCCACTGTATTCACCATGATTTTTTTCCATGAGGGTTTTGTTAATTTACCACAGTTTTCTAATGGCAAGCCAATTACTCTGTCATTAAGGCATATCTCAATGTTGATAGATGAAATGATAGAAAAGGTAATACCCTTACAAATAAAGACCATCTAACAATCCAAAAGAAAGCCATTAAGACACCAGTATATGTATATTAGAAAGCTAACAAACTCACTTTTTCAGCCTCCCATGCAGCTAATGAGAAGTATTCAGAAGTCATAGGTTGGAACTTGAAGAAGTTTTGGCAATGATACAGATTAACTGATAGCTATAGCTGGCCCTGTGCCCTTCAAATTGTATTCTTCCCTCTTTTGTCTTTATGCACACCAGATACGACGCTCAGTGGCATGGGTAACATGTAGTGACTAGTGCAGAGACTACTCTATGATAAGCACAGCAGACAAGAAAAACAGAAATCTCTTGAGTCTTTAAAGACACGAGTGTAATGCCACATTGTCCCTGGTTTGCTCAGGGACACTCAGATTTCTGGTTTACTGATAACAATTCAACCACTTCAGTTACTTTTGATCCTATTTTCTGTTACTCGCAGTCAAATATCCTAAGCAAAAATTATCATGTAACAAACGCTATTCCAAGCCCTTTAATATATTTTTTCACTTTGAAATTTTAAAGCCACCTATAGGGATATCATTCCCTACCATACAGATGAAGAAACTGCCCAAGTGTGGGCCAGGGTGGCATGCACATCCCAGTATCAGGAGCAGATACACCTGTATCTGAATTCCAGTTGCTGTATCCGATTCATGTATGGCTTACTGGACTTTTTGTCTCGTAGCTTCCCAAAGAAGCTGGGTCACAAGCTTCCTGTCTTCTCTTTCAGCATGGGACGTTATAGTCTCCAAATCAGAAACCTTTCACTATCACCTGTTAGATCTCTTTCCTGCCAGCCTCTCATTGTGTGATTTGGGACAAGTAACTGATTCCCTCCAAGTCTTTGTTTCCCTGCTGAGTTATCATAAAGATTAAATATATCAACGCTCTTCCAGCCCCTGACATAACATAAATGCTAACATGTAGAGAGAACACTTACCTATATGCCAGACACTGATGAAACATGCTCTATAGATTGACTCAGGCAATTTTCCTAACAGCCCTAAGGGACAATTACTACTGCTATCCTGAGTTTACAGACAAATAAAAGCAGGGATAGTGTAAGTGAGTTGCCTGTGGTGGTTGTGGTATCATAGAACAGGGATTCTAGCCTGGAAAACCTGTACCCAGAGTCTATCCTCTACCCTCTGCCATAACTACATCTATTTCTGTAGCCTCATGCTGCATTTCTTTCCATCCAGTGAATGGCCACTTACTGCTAGGAGACCATACCACCCTCCTATCCCACTAGAACACTGGCTGTGTGACTCACTTCCCTTGCAGTGTGCACATCATCCCAAATGCACACGTGTTGCCAAAAGTCTTACCTGACTATCTTTTTGCAGTGCAGTCACACAGGACATAACTCTCTCCCAACCTCCAAACTAATTATGCTCCTAGTCACACCCCTCATTGTATACACCAAGTTAAATGACTAATTATATAATCCCAGCAAGCGATCCTATTACAGTTCCAGTCAAGCACCTCATTACAGCTTTCCAGCCCAATATCTCATTACCTGGCCTGGACACATCTGATTGCCTGCAGAGATACCTGTCTCATTACATGTTTGTGACAAGCCCAGGTATAAACCTAGGGCTTTGAACATTCGTATCATTAGACCTGTTCTGTCACAACCCATTTCACACCAGTTCTTGACAACCCATTCACGTGAGCTCCTGAGAGGCAGGCCTTGTCCCACACTCGGACTCCAGGGGAATAAAATTAGAAAAGTACTCAGAAAGCATGTGTTTAGACTCAAACTACAAAGTCAGCAACGCCGTATCCAGGGTAGTTGTCAAGATCGAAAAATCTTCTTCTGCTAAACATAAGGAATGCCTGCTATAATTTCTTCTGATATTTCTTCTAAAACACCCACATATCACATGTTCCCTTGAATGAAAAACAAAAGAAACAGACAACAAAGAATCACCAGTAATACCACTATTCTACTAAAGTAATAAACTTCATGTTGTATATTGTTTTGGCTGTTGATGATCATATGTGTGCGGTAGGCAGAATTATGGCTCCCAAAAAGACTCCACAGCCAAAAACGTATGACTGTGAATATGTCACCCCAAGTGGAAAAGGGAACTCTTAGGATGTAGTTAAGGAGAGTGATCAGTTGACCTTAAAATAGGAAGATTTTTCAGAGTTCTCTCGGGAGGCCCCATGTAATCACATGAGCCTTTAAAAGCACCAGAGCCCAGCACTTTGGGAAGCCAAGGCAAGATGATCCCTTGAGCCCAGGAGTTTGAGAGCAGCCTGAGAAACTGAGAAACACAGCAAGACCTCATATATACAAAAAATACTTAAAAATTAGCTGGGTGCACTGGCACATGCCTGTGATCTCAGCTACTCACTTGAGTCCAGGAGACCAAGGCTGCAGTGAACTGTGACTATGCCACTGTGATTATGCCATAATGTCACTGCACTCCAGCCAGAGGCAAGACCCTGTAACAGAGCGAAACCCTGTCTAAAAGAAGGAGTAAGTCAGAGAGTTGAGTGAGAGTGTGGTTTAAGAAGCCCAAAGGGTTCCATTTGCCTTTGTAGGCTTGAAGAGGGAGGGATCCATGTGTCAGGGCAACAGAGACCTCAATCCTACAACTACAATGAACTGGATTTTGCCAACAAAATCTTCTTCAGGGCCTGCAGAAAGAAATGCAGGTCTGCAGCCTTCCAGCACCTTGATTTTGGCCTTGCGAGACCCTGAATAGAGAATCTGAATATGTTGTGGTAGACTTCTGATCTAAACAGTTATTATATAAGTGGGTAGTATTTTAAGCTGATAAAATTGTAATACATTATCAATCAACAGAAAACTAATACACTACACGTTTTTAAAAAATCAAATTACACTATACATCATATTTTAAGATGTGTTCCTATAAGAATATATTGAAAATAGTTTACATATCAAACAGTTTGCACAGGGACAAAATATTTAATATCTGTATAATATTTACTTTTTTGTCTGGATTATAATTTATGCAAATGATAGTCTATTTGAGGACATAGAGATTATTATTATTTTTGCCATTAAAACTACGGTATGGCGAGAAGACAATCTTTGTATGTCTGTCTTTGTAAACCCAATTGATGAATATATGTATTCATTGTTTAAATTTTACATGAATATATAGATGGAATGCATAGCTAACACAAACAAACCATGGCTATATAAATAGTCCATCATTTGTATGTATAAAACACTTAAAAGTTAGGTCTCTGAATCTTCTTATACACACAAATGCTATTCGTGGATACCAAATGAAACTGAATCAATCTTCTCAGCCAAACCTCTGCCAATTCAACTTTAAAGACCAAATGAATCTGAATCAATTTCTTTTCCATACTTCAATACCCAAGTTCCTGACACTTTGCATTTAATAATTGATGCTTTTCTGAAAATAGGGTGGTGCCCAAGATGGCCGAATAGGAACAGCTACAGCCTCCAGCTCCCAGCATGAGCAACACAGAAGACGGGTGATCTCTGTGTTTTCAACTGAGGGATCGGGTTCATCTGGGGCATGTCGGACAGTCGGTGCTGGTCAGCGGGTGCAGCCCAACCAGCAAGAGCTGAAGCAGGGCGAGGCATTGCCTCACCTGGGAAGTGAAGGGGGAAGGGAATCCCTTTTTCTAGCCAAGGGAAACTGAGACACAGAACACCTGGAAAATCGGGTAACTCCCACACTAATACTGCACTTTACCAAGGGTCTTAGCAAACAGCACACCATGAGATTATATCCCACACCTGGCCCGGAGGGTCCCATGCCCACAGAGCCTCCCTCACTGTTAGCACAGCAGTCTGAGATCTAACTGCAAGGCGGCAGCCAGGCTGGGGAGGGGTGCTGCCATTGCTGAGGCTTAAGTAGGTAAACAAAGTCCCCCCTCAGGAAGCTTGAATTGGGTGGAGCCCACCACAGCTCAAGGAGGCCGGCCTGCCTCTGTAGACTCTACCTCTGGGGACAGGGTGTAGCTAAACAAAAAGCAGCAGAAACCTCTACAGATGTTAATGTCCCTGTCTGACAGTTTTGAAGAGATCAGTGGTTCTCCCAGCACGGAGGTTGAGATCTGAGAACGGACAGACTGCCTGCTCAAGTGGGTCCCTGACCCCTGAGTGGCCTAACTGGGAGACATCCCCCACTAGGTGCAGACCAACACCTCACACCTCACACCTCACACAGCTGGGTACACCTCTGAGACGAAGCTTCCAGAGCAAAAATCAGACAGCAACACTTGCTGCTCAGCAATATTCTATCTTCTGCAGACTCCGCTGCTGATACCCAGGCAAACAGGGTCTGGAGTAGACCTGAAGCAAACTCCAAAAGACCTGCGGCTGAGGGTCCTGACTGTTAGAATGAAAACTAACAGGACACCCACACCAAAACCCCATTAGTACGTCACCATCATCAAAGACCAAAGGCAGATAAAACCACAAAGATGGGGAAAAAGCAGTGCAGAAAAGCTGGAAATTCAAAAAATCAGAGCGCATCTCCCCCTCCAAAGGAATGCAGCTCATCACCAGCAACGGAACAAAGCTGGACAGAGAATGACCTTGACGAGTTGAGAGAAGAAGGCTTCAGTCGATCAGACTTCTCAGAGCTAAAGGAGGAACTACGTACCCAGCGCAAATAAACCAAAACCCTTGAAAAAAGAATGGAATAATTGATAACTAGAATAATCAATGTAGAGAAGACCATAAACAAACTGATAGAGATGAAAACCATGACACAAGAACTACGTGACAAATGCACAAGCTTCAGTAACCAACGTGATCAACTGGAAGAAAAAGTATCAGTGATTGAAGATCAAATGAATGAAATGAAGTGAGAAGAGAAGTCTAGAGAAAAAAGAGTAAAAAGAAATGAACAAAGCCTCCAAGAAATATAAGATTACGTGAGAAGACCAAATCTACGTCTGATTGGTGTGCCTGAAAGTGACGGGGAAAATGGAACCAAGTTGGAAAACACTCTGCAGGATATCATCCAGGAGAACTTCCCCAACCTAGTAAGGCAGGCCAACATTCAAATTCAGAAATACACAGAACGCCACAAAGATACTCCTCGAGAAGAGTAACTCCAAGACACATAATTGTCAGATTCACCAAAGTTCAAATGAAGGAAAAAATGTTAAGGGCAGCCAGAGAAAAAGGTCAGGTTACACACAAAGGGAAGCCTATCAGACTAACAGCAGATCTCTCGGCAGAAACTCTACAAGCCAGAAGAGAGTGGGGGTCAATATTCAACATTCTTAAAGAAAGAATTTTCAACCCAGAATTTCATATCCAGCCAAACTAAGTTTCATACGTGAAGGAGAAATAAAATCCTTTACAGATAAGCAAATGCTTAGAGATTTTGTCACCACCAGGCCTGCCCTACAAGAGATCCTGAAGGAAGCACTAAACATGGAAAGGAACAACTGGTACCAGCCACTGCAAAAACATGCCAAAATGTAAAGACCATTGATGCTAGGAAGAAACTGCATCAACTAATGAGCAAAATAACCAGCTAATATCATAATGACAGGATCAAGTTCACACATAACAATATTAACCTTAAATGTAAATGGACTAAAAGGTCCAATTAAAAGACACAGATTGCCAAATTGGATAAAGAGTCAAGACCCATCAGTTTGCTATATTCAGGAGACCCAACTCACATGCAGAGACACACATAGGCTCAAAATAAAGGGATGGAGGAAGATCTACCAAGCAAATGGAAAACAAAAAAAAAGCAGGGGTTGCATTCCTAGTCTCTGATAAAACAGACTTTAAACCATCAAAGATCAAAAGAGACAAAGAAGGCCATTACATAATGGTAAAGGGATCAATTCATCAGGAAGAGTTAACTATCCTAAATATATATGCACCCAATACAGGAGCACCCAGATTCATCAAGCAAGTCCTTAGAGACTTACAAAGAGACTTAGACTCCCATACAATAATAATGGGAGACTTTAACACCCCACTGTCAACATTAGACAGATCAACGAGACAGAAAGTTAAAAAGGATATCCGGGAATTGAACCCAACTCTGCACCAAGCAGACCTAATAGACATCTACAGAATTCTCCACCCCAAATCAACAGAATATACATTTTCTCAACACCACATCGCACTTATTCCAAAACTGACCACATAGTTGGAAGTAATAATTGATGCTTTTCTATGGATTATATGCTCTAAATAACTTAGTTAAAACAAAGTATGCTTTTTGAGCTTGTACTATATGTAGGTCCTCATTTTGGTAGGTTGATAAGAGAAGCATCACAGCTGTTCACAGAGGCAGAGATGGCTATCTGACCCCAAAACACACCTGCTCCTTTTCCATTGAAAAGCATGGTTTCTGAGAAGAGACTGCACACCATGAACCATATTCCCCAGAGGACTGTGCATCTTCTTGAGCACAGGTAGCAGATTCTTGGCCAATGGGAAGATGAGCAGAATGATAAGGGTTACTTCTTGGCCAGGGCACACCTGCTTCATCCTCTCTTCATGTGCTTGCTGGGTGCAGGAGATCCAGCAGAGGACCTTAGACCATAAAGGAATTGCAAAGTGTACAGATGTACGAAGCCTGGGCTACTGAGTCACTATTTGGTGCTTTCATGTACTTGGTACATTACTGCTAGTCCCCACGGATAATAAATAGTACTATAATTGTTTATTCTTACATAGTACACTCCTATGTAGTTTTACATTACAAACCTTGTCCACATGCATAGAAGCACATATTAAGAATTTCTTAATCAAATATCACACATCTATTATTGACTGTACAATAAAACCTAATCCAGACGGATATTGAACCATACTGTAAATCCTTAATATTACATAGTGCATACATTCATTCATCGGACATAGCCCATTTTAGTCAAGAAGTCCCTGTCCAATGTGGGTATCCCCTACCAATTTTTGGTCTCTTAATCTACCAACCTCCAAGAAATCATCATCCTGCTTGGGAGTACTACCCTCCTCACTCTGGGCCCATGACACTTGGGGGTGAATATACTGAAACTATAATTGGCATCTGGTTATTTCAGGGCCATAGAACTAAGACTGTCCACACGTTCCCTTAAATAAGACATCTCGATGGACTAATGACTACCACCCTATTAACCAGTCACCATTTGTCACGCATTTGGTATTTTTAACTTTGGAGGATGCTGTCACTCATCATCATGGAAGACCTGGTCCCTGCCAAATCCACTACAAATGAACTCTAATTTGATACCTGACCAATCATTGTAGAAGCTGAGCTTATATTGAATATTCCAGGCTGGCATAATAACCAAAAGATGTTAATTCATTCATGCTTGAAGGACATAACAGTTAATCAATAGAGACTCACATACGCACGTACATACACGCATGCATGCACGTACGTATGCACACTCAATTTCTTTTTCTTTTTCTTTCTATTTTTTTGAGACAGAGTCTAGCTCCATCGCCCAGGCTGGAGTGCAGTGGCGTGATCTCAGCTCACTGCAAGCTCCGCCTCCCTGGTTCACACCGTTCTCCTGCCTCAGCTTCCCGAGTAGCTGGGACTACAGGTGCCCGCCACCACACCTGGCTAATTTTTTATATTTTTAGTACAGGCAGGGTTTAACTGTGTTAGCTAGGATGGTCTTGCCACGCTCAATTTCAAGAACTATTTCCGATTAGATTCACAGACCACCCCCATCTCTGACTTTACCATCAACCCAGGTAAACATACCCTTGCCAAACCCCAAAAATGAGGGACTAAAATACAACCCAGAGCCCAGAAATCATATTTTAACCATGAACACCCCAATAGCTGCCCCTCGATCAATGTAATTTTCCTAAAAAATCTTAAGACCCTCCTACTAATCTTCCATTTTGTATAATAAATATAATAACTAAATTTCTGCCCTTATACTAATATAATACCTTGAGCATATCCCTCTGAAAGCACTGACCTATATATCATATCCCAAATCAGTCATACTCTAATTATGAGTAATCTTCTCAGCCAAACCTCTGCCAATTCAACTTTAAAGACCAAATGAATCTGAATCAATTTCTTCTCCTTACTTCAATCCTCAAGTTCCTGACACTTTGCATTTAATAACTGATGCTTTTCTATGGATTATATGCTCTAAATAACTTAACTAGTTAAAACAAAGCATGCTTTTTGAGCATGTACTATATGTAGGTCCTTGTTTTGGTAAGTTGATAAGAGAGGCATCACAGCTGTTCACAGAGGCAGAGATGGCTATCTGCATTTCCAGAACTGTAAATGACTATTTATAATTATTTCTTTCTCACATTTTCATTTTTACACTTAAGTATTTATGCAGTTAATGTAGCTTAATTATTCAAAGCAAGAATTGAAAATGTCTAGATGGGTCCATACAACTCTATAAACAGATAGGTTTGGTACTGGCCTTTTTATTAGCTCTCAGGAAGTTAACACATGCAAGCATCCTCTCCCCAGTGAAAATGCCCTCTAGATCACTGGGATCAAAAGAGCAGGTATCAAGCATGCACAAATGCAGCTCAAAACACTTTGCTCAGCCACACCCACATGGGAAACAGCAGTGATAAATCTTTAGTAAAAAACAAAAGTTTCACTAAGCTACACTAATATTTAGGGCTTGTCAATTTCATGCCAGCCACCGTGGTCATTTGAATAACCCAAGCCAATGGAATTCCACGTGAAGAGTGTTTGAGGTCTGCCCTCAATAAAGCTAAACTCCATCTAAGTTATAAAAACCTCCAGCTGCAGCAATGTGTGTTTGGGCTTTTTATGGACATGAATAATGTATTTTCATTGTGTTATTTTTGGTTTTGAAGTTTATAGGATACAAGAGATAGCATTACTTTTTTTAAACAAAATATTTACTTATTTTTCTTGAGACAGAGTCTTGCTCTGTCCCCCAGGCTGGAGTGAAGTGTCACAATCAAGGCTCACTGAAGCCTCTGCCTCCCAGGTTCAAGTGATCCTCTCACTTCAGCCTCCTGAGTAGCTGGGATTACAGGGAAGCACCACCACACCTGGCTAAGTTTTATACTTTTAGTAGAGACAGGGTTTTGTCATATTGATTAGGCTAGTCTTGAACTCCTGGTCTCAAGGAATCTGCCCACCTTGGCCTCCACAACTCCTGGGATTACAGGTGTGAGCCACTGTGCCAAGCCAAGATAGCATTACTTTAGCTAATGTATTTTCACCCTTTTTTGAGCATAAGAAATTGTGAATACAAGTTAGCCAATAAGAAGTAACTAAGGATCAATAACTTGCTAAATTTGTGTGTGTGCTAAAGTTGATCATCTTTATAATTACAGACAGTTGAGAAAAGAATCAGAAGATTATCATTGGACAGGATCTCACAAAGATTGTGATCACCCACTATACAAGTGATTACTGACAACCTCTTGTTTTTAGGCCCTATGCCAGGTTCCAAGATACAGAGATGACATGGAAAGACAATTCGAGCATCCTCCCACCCCAGATTTAGTGGAGCAAAATACACTAGGATCAAATGCTAACAATTTAAGAGTTTACTTGGCATGATTCAGAAAAGAGACATTATATCTCAGTTTCCTCAGGAGACTCAAGAACAAATGAAAATTAAATGAGAGGGTGGGTCTGGCAGGGAGGCCCAATCAGAAAACTGATAAAGCATCATGAACAAAATATGAGAGCAGAAATGAGTATTTTTGTTATTTAAGTATTGAAAAAATCTGCCTCATTTAACGGAAGAATATTGAAGATAAATATTACGAAAGATGTGGTATATTGGGATTACTTTAAGTGGGAAAACAAATTTAATATCGAAGCAAAAGTTTTTCAGACTATAACCAGTATTTTAATTAAAGAGAAAACAAAAGAGGATTTTTGCCAGGAATTAAAGATGGCCATCACCTTTATTAATATTTAATATATTTGTTAAAAATGTTTGCTGTTGAATTTACTAAAAAAAAAATTGTAGGCATTAAAATAAAAAAGAATATGAAACTACATGTGCTTATGATATAAATATGATTATATATTTTGAAACCACAAAAAAGTTCATGAAAAAAAACTACTCACTGGGCAGGAAAAAGTACAAGATAAAGCTGGAACCTCTTATCAAACCAGGCCAGAAAGAAGCTATCAAAAACTGCTACCAAAAGGACGCAGAACCCAGCCTGAATGAACTTTAACTTCCAGTTATAGGTTGAGTTGAACATCTATGCTAAGATAACAACATTAGATTACACTCATTAGATATGTAAGTCCATAACCTTCTGATGACACTTTGAAAGCGACTTTTATTCGGTAGCTTTCAAGAGTTCCAAGGAAGCCACTCATTATTCTTGAAATTTGGCAAATAAAGGGAAAGAAGCAAGCATTTATCCAGATTTTCCAGCTTGAACTATAACTTACAGTAATTGAATAGTTTATTAAAAGTTTCTTTTACAGAAGCGTTCTACCTAATAAGTAAAACAGAAATATTCAAGTTTGAATATTGCAGCTTGGAATGCTAAATCAACGAACAGATTTCACTGACCATTGCCAATGACTGCTAATAAAAAGAAAAACATACATTATGAGTTTCCTGAATTTTCAATAGTACCTACAGAGTAGGTTTACCAATGAATAAATGAATAAGTTAACTAGTTACTTTGGCTACCTATTTGCAGAAACTAAGAGACAGGGGAATGTATAAAATACCACCACAAATAGCCACTCTTTGAAATTTTGACTGCCAGGAATTATATGAAACAAATAAACAAATCTTCAACAAAAGATTGCATTGTTGAAAACATAAATGAGGAAATATTAGTCATGTCCATCTGTAAACACACAAATTTAACAGTAAATATTTAATAATAGTAAAAAATTATTGTTAATTTTACTTTGGTGAGAAAATATTGTGGTTTTGCTCATAACAAGAGCTTTTATCTATTAGAAATACATAGCTACATATTAATAGGTGAATGGTATGATGCCTGAGATTTGCTTCATAGTTATTCTAGGGGCAGAATGAATAAGTGGAGATATAGAGAAAATAATATTTGCCATGAGTGGAGTTGGTCTTTATTGAAGCTGGGTCTAAGAAGATTCATTGCACAATTTCTCTTTTGCATGTTCGAAAATTTTTTAACAATTTTTTTAATTGCAAGTGTTATTTGAACACTATTCAAAGCTCAATAGTCAAGATTTCAAAGGATGTAGTGAACCACATTATTGTATGTACTGTTTGTTAAGGTATAAACTGTAAAATAATTTTAGGAAAACATTTATTATTAGAATTAAAAGTGTTAAAAAATGTATGCCATTGATCTAATGATGTCCGGAACAGGGATCTAGTCTAAAGTTGAAATTAGAAATACATATAAGAACATATGCCCCAAACAGTTCATTAAAGTAAAATTTAGGGGCAACTAAGACATTCAATAATATTTTAAAAAGTAATTATGTCTATTGCATTGAATATCACATTGATATGTCTGATTTTTTTAAAGAGCTTTCATGGCAAGCTTTTATCAACTCATGATAAAATGCAAACTTAAGTAAACTGAGCTCAACATGATATTATGTGATTGCACCTGTGTAGGAAATACATTTGTATTCAATCATTCATGATTGATTGATTCAACTCACATTCATTAAGTGCCTTCTATGAGCTGGATGCTGTAAAAGCTACTGGGGATACAGAGAGAAGAATGATAGACATGGTTTTCACTTTCAATGAACGTAGTCTTTGGCTGGTTTGTTGACTTGTTTCCATGGCAAAAGACTGGATGCAATCATAAGCAAAACACAGATCTTTCTGCTGAGATCTTTCAAAAATGTTTCCAAGAAATGGCTAGACAATTACAAAAGCAAGTATTATGAAATATGTTACCTTAAAACAACTAGGGAAGTGCTCAGGATAAATATTTCCATAACCCCTCTAAAATGGTCGTGGTGAAGCTAACACTAGGACTTCATGGATAAGTAGGAGTTAATGAGGTACATAGAGTATAGAGCAAAAAAAAGGACAAAGCATCTCGAAAAAAATATCAGAATAAGCAAAAGAAAGAAGGTCATTAAAGTTAAAACAGTCTAGTGTAGTGAAAGGTGTGGTCACCTCTGACTGTAGCTTGCGACTCACTGACCAGGAAGGCAGGTTCCAGGAGTCTTTTGGCATGGGGCTGGGGTGTGAGAACAGGCATCTGACTTATCCTAGGGAAATGGAAAACCGCCGAGAGAATGGGCTCTAGAGGAGGGATATCATAGGAATCTGGGGGATTTAAACTTTGCTCTTTATACTTTTCTGTAGTTGGCAAATTCAGAAAAAAAGTAAAGCTAGAGGAATTTAGGTCTGAAATTCTGGGCCAACACCAGTGTAAGTTCTTCAGTGGAGGTAACAAATGAGAAAATGGCATTTAAAGAAGATTAAAGAAACACCAGGGAATGAGTTAGTTACAAAGAAGAAAAATAAAGCCTGGAAGAAAAGCTCACAGTATCCATGTATAAGAGTAGTGCAGGAACTGAGTAAAAGAGCTGACAGGGTGATAAAACAATGGGTGAATTTGAGATCCTTTGAAGAAAGAAGTGACAAGACAGTGACAAGAAAGCTGCAAATGACTGAGAAGGAGGACTCCAAATGACTGAGAAGGCTGAGACAGGAGAGGATCATGCTATGACTTATTAGGAGAGAAGCATTTGCCATTGACAACTAACCACGTGAGATACACAGGCTGTCTGGCATATTTTTCAGAAGTGTTATTAAGTGCCTCTAAGTCACTTCTGACTCAAATGAAGACCACGTCCCCCTCCCACGCACAAACACAACGCAGTGTTTGTGATATACTTGTTAATTCGCTCATGCCATAAACATGCAATTATCAACTTTTGGGAGCCAAACACTCCTATAACGGTTAAGTTCTTCAAGGAGACTGAGAGCTATTGATGCCTAGCTTTTGAGGATCAAAGTGGCCATTTAAAAAATGTTGTGACAAGTAATTAAGTCAGCCGTGGTAAGGATTTTCACAGATATTCACATGGGAACCACACACGCAGCTCAAAATGCAACACAAAGAAAGAAATTGCTATTTATTTCCTTCTATATCATTTTTATGAATTCTATGGAGGAGCACTCTTAAAGTAGAGCCCTTCATCATAGGTGGAATTCCTACTAAACAATTATTTTTAAAGGTGAAGGTACATTATATTAGAGCAAAAATAGGTGGTCTGGACATGAGTGCACTGGATTTCTGTGCATTTATCTTTGCATACATTTTAAATGGACAGCTGTCAAATTCCTTGCATATGCTGAATTCAAATTTTAGAACACTAGTTGATGAATCAACATTTTAGGCCCTCTCCGGCTGACACTTTTCTGCTTATCCATTGATTTGATGGTTATTTTCTCATCTGTTAGCACAGGAGTGTTTTTTGAATATTATTGCATCCCACCTAATGGAAACTGGAAAAATAAAAGTGCTGATATCAGCAGTAAGAACTCTGGCTCTCTTAACGGAATACAATGGAGACTCACAGTCATCTGTGATGCTGGTGGGAGCAATCCTCAGCGTCTATCAAATCAACATCAGTAAATTTTAGTCGTTAAAGAAAAAACAAAAGTAACACTGGAAATTAATATTCAAGTTTGACATGCCATTAAATGTGTCAGACTATTTTTAATTTCCTGTAACTGAAAGTTGTGGTTTTAATGAATGACAATAACTTACTTTTCTCCATTGAATAATTGTTAACCTTTATGGTAATATATTTTGAGGTAATGAAAGAGAATTGCACGTTCAGAACTTCAGGTGCTTTGTCCATTTTTTTGCATTTTAGACTCATAGCAATCCTTTGAAAGGATAATTTTCATCCCTATTTCATTGAAGAAAAAACTCAAAGTTTATTGACATTAATAAACTAGCCATTTAAAATAATTTATGAATGGCAGAGGTGAGAGTCAAATCACATCCTAACTGCATATCTATATCCACATATACATTCAGGCTTAACACGTTCCCTTGAAATTTTTTTATAAAAATATAAATGTTTTTTCTCGAAAACTGTAGAAAAACAGGATTTAGCTAATAAAAATCTGCAATTGCGTTTCCCTGTTATCATTAGCCACTCTTTCAACCTCAATTCCCCAGAAAACAGAGTTTGAGATTACGGCCTAGTTCTTATTGTTGATGGAGAATTTGATTCCCAGAAGTAGAAATAAGAGATGAGAAGTGATGCAAGCAAGGTGAGGCAGGGGCTGATATGAGTATGAGAGAAAGATGTGGTTCACCTCTGTAAGTGTTCTTGAGAGGTGACAGCGTGCTGGCGGTCCTCACTGGCTCTCGGCGCCTCCTCGGCCTAGGCGCCCACTCTGGCCGCGCTTCAGGAGCCCTTCAGCCCGCCGCTGCACTGTACGAACCCCTCTCTGGGCTGGCAGAGGCTGGAGCCAGCTCCCTCTGCTTGCGGGGAAGTGTGGAGGGAGAGCCCCGGGCGGGAACCCAGGCTGCGCGAGGCGCTTGCGGGCCATCGCGAGTTCCGGGTGTGCGTGGGCCCCGCACTGGCAACTCAGAGCGGTCTGCCTGGCTAGTAAGGAGACCAGCAGCAGCGGAGGGTGCGCCAGGTCCCACAGCAGTGTCGGCCCGCCAGCGCCGCCCTCCAACTCTGGCCGGGCCTCAGCCGCCTCCCCGCGGGGCAGGGCTGGGGACCTGCAGCCCGCCATGCCTGAGCGGCCCCGTGCTCCGTGCCCGGCGCCCGTGGGCTCCCCTGCGGCTGGAGCCTCCCCGACGGGTGCCGGCCCCTGCTCCATGGCACCGGTCCCCTCAACTGGCCAAAGGCTGAGAAGTGAGGGTGCCTGGCACGGGCAGCTCTGTCCGAGGCCCCTGTATGGCAGGCACTAGGCAAAGCCAGCAGGGCTTCTGAGTTTGGTGGGAACTTGAAGAACTTTTATGTCTAGCTGGAGGATTGTATATGCACCAATCAGCACTCTGTCTAGCTCAGGGTTCACGGATGCACCAATCTGCACTCTGCATCTAGCTAATCTTATGGGGACTTGGTGAACCTTTATGTCTAGCTAAAGGTTTGTAAACACACCAATCAGCACTCTGTGTCTAGCTCAAGTTTTGTAAACACACCAATGAGCACCCAGTGTCTCCTCAAGGTTTGTAAACACACAAATCAGTGCTCTGTGTCTAGTTAATCTGGTGAAGACTTGGAGAACTTTCATGTTTGGCTGGAGAATTGTAAACGGACCAATCAGCACACTGTCAAAACGAACCAATCAGCTCTCTGTAAAATGGACCAATCAACTCTCTGTAAAATGGGCCAATCAGCAGGATGCGGGTGGGGCCAGATAAGGGAATAAAAGCAGGCTGCCCAGTAAGCAGGAGCAGGAGTCCTGAGTTCTCTTTCACGTTGTGTGGTGGTAGTTGTTTTGCTGCTTATGCTCTTGTTGTTGCTGTTTTTGGATTTACGTTGCTTTTTATCAGCTGTAGTACTTACTGTGAAGGTGTGCAGCTTCGTTGCCTTTATGAGCCGTAAAGCTCTCTGTAAAGCCGTGCAGCTTCACTCCTGTAAGCCAGTGAGAATACTGAACCCAGTGGAAACAAGGGAAAACTTCAGACACGCTGCCTTTAAGAGCTGTAACACTCACTGTGAAGGTCTGCAGCTTCACTCCTCGAGTCCACCAGATCGCAAAACCAGCAAAAGGAAGAAACTGGGCTCACGTGAACATCTGAAAGAACAAACTCGGGACACGCTGTTTTTAAGAATTGTACTACTCGCCACGAGGGAATGAAGCCGGTGAGACCAAGAACCCGCCAATTCCGGACACATTCTCATCCTCAGACCTTCAGAGCGGCTGCATGATGAGAGTCAGGATGGTCCGTATGGTAGAACATGGATGCTTTTAGCCATAGGTTCACATCTCCGTTGGTCAAAGGTTTTTCGGGGAGGGCTTGGGGACTGCTGCGCTATGCTACTTGAAGGTTATACATGCGTGGGTACCAAGCTGATATCCCATGTGGGAGACAAGCAGGACTTAGCCAGGCGCTAGGGCAAGGCCTTAGCAGGTGGTTCCTGTTTGAAGTTAGAGCCCACACAGGACTGGTGTCAGTAGTGATGCTTCGGAGCAGAAACACACTAGGCTAAAATGAGGTAAGTTGATGCACAAGAGGTGACATATGCGAACATAGGTATGTGCATAATACATTTATATATGTGCACATACTATGATGATTCATTCATCCATTTAATAATTTTTTAAACCCTGCAACGTGGCCGCCTGTGGTGGCTCGCACCTGTAGTCCCAGAACTTTGGGTAGGTCCCAGTGGGCGGATCACAAGGTCAGGAGTTTGAGACTAGCCTGGCTAATATGGTGATACCCCCTCTCTACTAAAAATACAAAAAAATTAGTTTGGGGTGGGGGTGGGCTCCTGTAGGCCCAGCTACTTGGGAGGTTGAAGAAAGAGAATCGCTTGAACCCTGGAGGCGAATGTTGCAGTGAGCGGAGATTGCACCACTGCACTCCAGCCTGGGTGACAAGAGTGGGACTCTCTCTCAAAAAAAAAAAAAAACAAAACCCTGCAGTGTAACTGATTTTGTACTAGGAAATAGGAACAGCGAGTGTGTTTAAATTAATATACACAGAGCCATGAAAGACTAAGGTATCCTGAGAAAAGGAGATAGATGAGGACCAGCACTAACAATGCTGTCAGTGTTCTGGTAGAATTCTGTGAGTGGTCCTCAAGGCACATAGGTAGGTGGCCAGTTCTCCCTGTAGGGAAGCTCAGGAGAAAGAAGGTGATGTTTCCAAAGGACACTGGAGTGTTCAGAGACAACATGCAAGACAAAGCTGTCTTGTATGGATGTGAGAGACTAACCCAAACCTAAAACCTACAACCAACAGTGATAGGCAGATGATATTTCCTTTTCCTTTTCATTCTGTGGTAGAGAATTTTTTCTTAGTACGTG
Source organism: Macaca fascicularis (assembly GCF_037993035.2). Classification (NCBI taxonomy): domain Eukaryota; kingdom Metazoa; phylum Chordata; class Mammalia; order Primates; family Cercopithecidae; genus Macaca; species Macaca fascicularis. Next base: position 5,889,921 of record NC_088386.1, on the reverse strand, counting down.
AGCTGGTGGATTGGAGAAAGATCCATGATAACAGGAAAGTCATTACGAAGTAATGATAATGTGGACGAGATCTAATTGGACTCCACAATGAGTGGCTGAGGTTGGGGTAGGATTTGAGAGAGGAATGGAAATTTAGAAGATACTTCACTGAAAGAACAAATAGGAAAGAGACTAATAAGTGAAGGGAGGAAGAGAGAAAGTCATTTGCCGTAAGTCTCTCCTAGGTAACTGCATAAATTAGTGATGCCATTTAACTAAAGGGTGATACACAGAGGAAGAAGTTTAAAGGTAAGGGAATCAATGACATTTGGTTTTTGTGTGTGATGTTTGAGGGACTTTATGTGGGGGGGTGTGTGTGTGTCTGAGTATTGTCCAAATGGAGACCACAGATTAACAATTGCTTAGAGGCCTCCAGATTCCAGGGACAAATCTGGGTTTGTTGAAGCCTGGGACAGGATGCATGAATGCAACAAAAGTACAAAAGTTGGGAAGAAAGACTGAGAACAGGATGTGGAAAACCAGTACCCAAGGCAGCAGAGGAGGGGCTGGCAGGGGGATTTTCTTTTTAGAGAGAAGACACAAGGAAGAGTGGTTCTGGAAAACCGAGGAAGAAAGTCTTCAGATGCTACGGTTAGCATTCCCAATGCCATTTAGAGATCCAGATAGATCTTATAGAGGTGTGGTCAAACTTTAGCAGTTGCAATCACTGACCCAGGGTAGCGCTGAAGGGATGTGATAGAAGGTTGAACACAGTGAATTTATGTGTGGGGTAGGTGGGAGAAGGCGAGGGCAGAGCATGCATTCAGTAAGCACAGCATTGACAGAACCGAGGGAGTAGAAGAGGAAACAGAACAAAGTTGGTTTTCTTTAAAAAAAAAAAAAAAAAAAAAATTTTGGAAGGCTGAAAAGTGTTGGGCATAGAGGGAAAGACTTAAAGTTATAGGAGAGCAGAGAATAACAGAGCAAGCTTTTAAAATAGGGTTGAGAAGGTGCAGCTAGTGTTTTTCAATTGTTTACTTTTTGTCTTGGTTCTGTCATGAATCCGTTGTGTGCACTTAATGTGTTCACATCTCTTTATCTCATTCGGAAAGCAAAAGTTTGAATTACATGATCTATGAGACTTATTCTAGATCTAAATAAATATACTTTAAGCATGCAAAATCATCACACTTTGAGAAAACTGTGGGCTTTTGCTCTAATTTGTACCTTTCCTTGGCTAATTTCAAGTATTTTGGCTGTCTTGATCAGGGTCTGGGCAATGAGAGTCCACTGGGCCTTAATGGACAGTCTTAAGAAAAGTTGTCACCTTCTGGATGATCTTATTCATCACCTCGTGACCTCCCCTTGACTTCTCAGGGAAATAGATCGTAGAAATTACTGTCACTGAAATTTAGTAGGAAACTCATTGCTTTCCAGGACACGTATCTTGTTTAGAAAGACACTCATATTCTAATGCAAACAAGCTGTCCAGGGCATGCTTAATTTTATTTTGCATGACGTACGGCATCATGACTATATTTTAAAAAGATCTAGAGAATGCTTTCTGCAAGCTTAAGCGTAAAACAAAATGGCTCCATGGCTCCCAGGACTGTGGGCGACTGCATGTAATTAATGAAGAGGAGGCTAATTAGGACCAAGGGTTGCAGCAGGTGATGATTTTCTCCAGCTGCCCTTGGCACCTGCTGACAACTTGTAGTGACCCTTTGCTCCTCTGACTATCATCTGAGAATTTGTAGTCTCAGATTGCCCCATTAAAAAACAGAATGAAGAGGCAACCACCCTGTTAGGTCATCTTTAACAAGCTTTCACTGAAGACAAGAGGCCCAAGTCTTGCTGCAGAAACTCTGACTTCCCCGTTCATTGCATATGCTTAGCAGAATGGATTCTATAGTAGCCCAGAGAAAGCAATATTAGGATAACGATGCTTGCACTTTTAGCGCCCACCTCAGTCTGTTTCCACGTCAAAGAAAGTTTCCAAGTTTGTAAGATTATGGTGATTTTATCACAGGTGCCCAAGCTCCCCTTTAGAACTCTGCCACTCAACGTATCCACTTTGATATAACCATTATTATGGCGAGGATAATGTTCTTTTAAGTCTCTTAATTTCAGAAAGGTGTGTTCATTTAAACTAAGTAGCTAATTTTAGACTTACACGTGGAGAGCCAGAAGCAGAGAAATAAATGTGTGGAATGAAATATTGTAAATATATTAACAGTCCACATATGGTCTGAAGTTCTTAGCATTCTGTTAGTAATAAAAGAAACACAAATCAAACTAAAGTAGAAAATATACTGAGTTAATAAAACAGAAAAATAGTAGGAATATTAGAGACAGGGACAAGAACTTAATTGTATCTCTGTATCTTATCTCTGCTCCAATTGTAACCAGACCCAGGTTAGGCTCCCCATAGCTGGAAAGCTGAACACAAGAGGTAAGGATTGGGAGAAGGAAAAGCAAGTTGTAATCAGAGAGCCCTCAAATCGAGAAGATAGCGAAGTAGTAGGTTTTTTGTTTTTTTTGTTTGTTTGTTTTTTAAGATGGAGTCTCGCTCTGTTGCCCAGGCTGGAGTGCAGTGGCACGATCTCAGCTCACTGCAAGCTCCACCTCCTGGGTTCACGCCATTCTCCTGCCTCAGCCTCCCGAGTAGCAGGGACTACAGGCACCCGCCACCACACCTGGCTAATGTTTTGTATTTTTTGTAGAGACAGGATTTCACTGTGTTAGCCAGGATGGTCTCCATCTCCTGACCTCGTGATCAGCGTGCCTCAGTCTCCCAAAGTGCTGGGATTACAGGCCTGAGTCACCGTGCTCTGCCCGAAGTAGTATTCAGTATCGTCTTAAATTTTAAAATTTACCAGTTTTTAAAGAAAAACCTCGTGTGGGAGACAGGTGAGAGTGGTGCCACATGCAGGGTCTGTGTGACCTGTTGTAACTAACTGCCTTGTCCAAAGGTCTGGCTGGCATTATCTTGACTTTAGCCTAGTGGTGGATTAAGTGTTTGTGACTCTCCCTAAGTGGGAGGACTCCTCAATAAGGGCTCCATGACTGGTTTGTTTCAAGATGAACCTCTGGGATTTCTAAGCACGAGTGTAATTAGATAAGCATGCGTGGCTGGAGGGGAGTGTCTAGAGAATGAAGGAATGAAAAGGTGAGAAGGAAAAGAATGAAGAGAACGGGAGTGAATGACTTTCAAAACTGAAGTCCTTGGTTATACTTTCCACTTGAGGTTTCATTCTTTAATACTCACTTGTAGACTTTGAAGGAGAAAGACAGTTTGAAAAATTATGCCAGGAAACTGCCAAGGAGGCACCCACAAAAGCTGAGAAAATTAAGCTATTGAAACCTATTTCAGGGAAATTGAGGGCCCAGTGGGAATCGGGCATTGTTCAAGCAGAAAAAGCTGCAAGCATGTCAGTGGAGGAGCGAGAAGCTGTGTTCACCTTTCTCTATGTGGAGGCCCTATAATTACCAGTCCTCACTAGATCCAACTAGTATTGAGGACGTATAGTCCTCAAAATGGGATGTGTAGGGGGTGTGTGTGAGGGGAGAACTATACATATGCACTGCATATGGTTAAGGTAGAAAAAGACATTTTATTTGGCGTGTCTGGGAGATGCGTCGTAAATTAGATGGTGCTAGTACTGAGCCTTGAAAGACAACCATGCGATCACAAAGGTGAAGTAGGCCTGCCTCCATGCAGATGAAATAACACTGTAATGCACCATTACAGGAAATGCACCTGGCTCAGCACGGAATGGAATAGGTAAGGTGTTGGGGTCTCCGTGACACAGGCTGGAAGAAAAAGGTCTGCTCTGGAGTCCTTGCCTTCTGTGCCTGGGAATTTGGTATTCTCAAATTAAATGTGAAGACCTTAAAGGATTTTAGCCGGATTTAGCTCTTTCAAATTTTTATTTAGGTAACTTTATTGAATATCAACTGAGAAAAGGGTAGAGAGGAAGCCATAGAGACACACACACAATGGGAAGGCATTTTAAATTCAAATTCATCAACTTATATTTTACATTTTAGAGAAAGGAAAATGAGACAAATCTATAACATTTATTGCATTTTACCATTTATTTTGGCTGGTCCATTATCAATCATGCAAAATACTTAAGTAGTTAAAATGGCTTCGATTTTTTTCATTCAAATTCTATTTTTTCTTACTAGGTACTTGAGTGATGTGAGTCTCTTAATCATTTGAAAATGAAAGCCTCATCAGCCAGCCCTGCAGAATTAAGAATATGAAGCATCCCATGCTGCACTGCATATTCAAGGTAAGAGTGATCGGAGCCTCACTTCATATTGAGTTTCATTCCTTTCATCTCCTGTGTCCCAGAGGGGACAAGACAACATAGAGAAAAACAAAACAACAGAGTAGAAAAAAAGGAAATAAAATTACTGGGCTTTACATATCTATAATTCAGACTGCAAAAGAGTTATTCCATTGTTTAGAGGAAAAATAGTGGACTTTGTTTTATATGTAGAAAACTGTGTCATAAAACATTTAGCAGGCTGAATTTATATTGTCTTTATAACTAATACTTTAAATATATTTGCCATCAGGTCTTCTATTGTATAGGAAGTGCAACGAAATAGCTGGTTTTTATACACTAAAAGTTTCTATAATTTTATGCCGTTTCTTATATCACAGTGTGATCAGCTGTGTGATCTCAGATTCTCAGCCTAGGAGTCATTGTAGCTGGTCTCAGTTCTTCCTCTAATCTGCTATGTGAACTTTTAGTAATTTCACCCCACTCATTTTCTAATTTACAAAAGAAGCATCTGTATAAAGCCTCTTCTGGCATGGAAATTCGCAAATTTGTACCACCAGTTTTTTGAGGATATGTAATATTTCTGAAAACTAAAAAGACGTGCTAGCCTTTGCCAGACAAAGAAAACGAGTCTTTCACAGTCCCATTTTGTTTAAAAACAGCCTTGTTCCAGATAGGAGCATTAATGGTGTTATTTTAAAGTTAGCCTCTATGCCTTTTCTTCCAAACGACCAGCTGTTACTGTATTTTGATGCTTGAGTTTTCTTGTTTCTAAATCATGGCCTTGTTTACAGTGTTTCTTGAAGAACAACCTCTTAAAATGATACTATCTACAATTTCATTGCCACATCACTCAAGCTTAATGGATAGCTTTGTAGCAACATCTCTTGTGTCACAAACTATTTTTCAGGAAGAAAAGCAGGTTTTTAGACTGGGAAAGGGCATCTGGCTTCTTGACAAGTGCTATAATGTGGTATTTAAGGCCAGATTCCAATATAATATGAAGAGGTCATTCTCATTTTGAATGAAATAAATAAAAAAGCTCAGCATGCTTAAACCAACATATTGAATTAGGAAAGCTAACAGATATTCATTTGCTGTCCCTTCTTACATCTTCCCAGGTAAAAATACTATCTGTGTTCTATTGGTGAAATAATTTATATTGACTGGCCATTAATTGAAAATCATCTCCAGTTTATCCCATTGTATTATTGCTTTTCAAATTTCAAATCTAATGTCCATCCGTTATAGAGTTCTTCCACAGACATCCTAAGATACAAACGGATCAAATCCAATATCACTTATAATTTATAAAAAACTAAAAACACAATAAATCTGCTTTCTACCTTTTTACTACTCTTGACAAATGTATAGATCCAGGCAAAGGTTTATCTTGTGAATGTAATTAAAGTAGACACCTCGACGCACTGTTATAAGCAAAAATTATGACAATCACTTTGGAAGATTTGGTAATATACATCAAAATTGAAAATCTTTGACGCAGTAAAAATTCTACTCACTAGAAGTCACCTTTCAGGCAATTGTGTGTGTTTATGGATGTGTCTGTGTATATATATAGATATTTAGATATGTTTACATATTTATATATCTATATCTCCATCTATCTTGTTGATTTCTATCTTTCTGTGTATCAGAGGCATAAGTACAGGAAGAAACTAAAAGACCCTCAGTGAGAAGTTGATAGAGCACACTGAGATGCATTATTTAGATGAAATGTTAAGGAATTTTTAAAAAATGAGGTAGATTTATATGTGCTAATTAGGAAATACTTCTAAGATAAAACCCAGGTGCAGAATAAAAATTACTGTATTCTCTTACTGAGTGCTACAGGAATACATAGTGGTATGTACAAACATTTAAATATTTCTAATGTATTAAATGCTTAAAGTATTTCTGAAAGAATGAAGGAGAAATTGACCATAGAAATTGATTCTGGGAGTGGAACTAGGAGACTAAGGATTGCATAAAAAAAGACTTTTTTCATTGACTTTGCTTTTGCATAGTTAGAATTTTTGCTATGTGAAAATGCTACTTTAATCTCTTAAAGCTTCTTAAGATAAAACAAGATTAAAATCAAAATATATCATGGCCTTCTTGATTGCAGTGCCATTTTAGTGATGCCTGTCATCTTGTCCTTGACCACAGCAGTTCCCAGAAATGTCCAGACATTTGTTCCTCTCTTTGCCTATAAGGTCCTTTACTCATTTTCCTCCCAGAAAATACTCCCCCATCTCTCAGAACCCAACACAATCCTCAGCTCTTTTATGCATGTTTTGCTATTTGTCATTGTGAACTGATGCTGCGGACTGCTTGCTCCACTTCCATGCTGCCCTCAATCTCAGACACTATCTGCTGCTTCAGAGAATGGACCAATAGACTGCATTTCCCAGCTTCCTTTGCAGCTATGCTTCTTGATGTCACATGGATTGTTATTCGAGTGCTCTCAGGTCACATTGTAAGGTTCTTCTGTAGCAGTGTCATAGTATTTTCAGCATCCAGTCTCCTTTCACTCTTGATGTCCAAGAGGCACTAAGTTATGTGGCACTGATGGTGATTAGTTTCCTGCTTTAGGCTTTTCAATTCTAAGATCACAGCCGAAGTACTTTGTTCTTGGACTGAGTAGTTTGATAGATTCATGGTGGTGACTATCCACCTGGGTCAGTTCTGTAGCATTTTGAGAGTCATTCCTGGAGGGTCTGCTACAAGGTTACTCTCATAAAAAACAAATTCAATGAAAATACTCAGGAATAAGAGCAAATATTGTATCATTTTATTATAAAAAATGCAAAACAGACAAGTCTCTTGTGCTAATTGAAGCCAGAATAATGGCTAACTTTCATGTGGGAGGAACATGGCTGGGTGTGTCATAGGAGAGGCCATTCAAGTTTTATTGATCTTCCATTTTTAAAAATCTAGGTGGATACATTATTTGCTAACTTAATTCAGTGAACTATACATTGACAATTTTGATGTTTTTCTGCGTGTAAAATTACATTTCCATGAAAAAACCTTTTACTTAAAATTATAAATTTGAGAAAAAATCATTTTGCCCTTTATGTGGCTTGACTTGTGTATTGAATTGTATTCTCAAAAGATAAAGTACTAATCCCTGGTGCTTGTGAATGTGGCCTTAATTAGAAATAGGGTCTTCGTGGGTACAATCAATTTAAATAAAATCATGTCATCCTGAATTAGGGTGGGCCCTAATTCTAATAGCCAGTGTTGTTATAGAGACACATTTAGACATGGACAAACTCAGGAAAGATAGCCATGTGATGACAGAGGCAGGGATTGGATTGATACATCTGCAAACCAAGGAATGCCATGGATTGCCCGCGACTACCAAGGACAAGAAGAGTCCAGGAAAGATTATTCCCCAGGGCCAACAGAGGGAGAATGTCTTGTGAGCACCTTGAGTTCATACTTGCAGCTTCCAGAACTGTGAGAGAATAAATCTCTGTTGTCTGTTATCTCAAGCTCACTTACGTTTCTACTCTCATGCAAGAGAGAAACAAAAGTCTATCTCTTCTGAAAAACTAACCCTGTTCGTACCTTAAACTTAGAGTGTGTTCTGTTTTCGTCACTGAAGTCCAAATGACAATATCGTCAGGAGGTGCCCTCAGCATACCCTCTCACTCTACTCAAAAGCTATCATCACTTTTTATTTTAAGCTTTCTCTTTTAAGCTTACTTGTCTACTTCTCTATTATACTGCCATTCTAACCATTTTATGAGTACGGTAAACTTATGTTACTAGGTTTTGTTTAGATGTAGCCACCATTTACTAAGTGCTCATTGTATATAAGTTAGGTGCCACCATCCCTGTTTTATATATGAATAGACTTAAGCTTCAGACAAATTAAGTAACTTGATCAAACTTTCTCAGCTAAAAAGTTACAAAACAATGTTTGTACAGCACATCTTCAAATTCAAGAACTGTCACCCTTACCTTATGCAATTCAAGGTTAATGGAAAACCCCAACCACTGTGAAATATTTAAAAGAGGTTTATTCTGAGCCAGTATGAGCGACCAGGGCCCAGAGAACATAGTCTCAAGAGGTCATGAGAAAGTGCACCCAAGGCGGTAGGGTTACAGTTTGGTTTTAGGCATTTTAGGGAGATAAGAGTTCCAGGCAAAGACATATGTCAGTACAAGGAAGGTATACATTGGTTTGGCCCCCAAAGGTGGGACATCTTGAGTCAGGGGATTACAAGGATTCTTCAGGGTTTTAGGAATTCTTTAGTTGACAATTGTTTGTGAGAGTTAAGGTATTTTCTGAAGACTTGAAGTCAGTAGGAAGGAATGCTTGAATTAAGATAAAGGGATTGTGGGGGACCAGATTCTTATGAAGATGAAGCCTCATAGGTGTCAGCCCTCAGAGAGAATAGATGGCAAATGGCTTTCTTCAGACCTTAAGAGTGTCAAGTTCTCAGTTAATCTCTGCTAGATCTGGGAAAGACCTGGCTATATTAATGGAGCTTCTCTATAGAGGCAAATTTCTGCCACAAAAAGATGGCTTAGCAGGGCCATTTCAAAATATGTCAAATACATATATTTCAGGGTAAAATTTTTTTTTCCTTTAGACTCTGTCTGTCACATGATGCTATACTGGAGTTGGATTGGAAAGTCAGCCACATTATACCAGGATAATTTTTTAAAAACTTTAAGGAGATTTTATGGTCTGTAGGGTGTGACTTAATCCTCACCTTAGCTCTTATTTATAATTTGATATCTTAGTACCATGAAAAGTCTGTTTTGTCAGACTTACGATGTCTATTTTTAATTTTAATGCTAGTCAGTGTGCCTAAACTCCAAAATGGAAAAGGTACAATGAGGCACGTCCAAACTCTTTTCCTGCTATTACTGGGAATTCTGTTTTTCAGGTCTCTCTGTGGTTTGCTTGGACAAGAGGGGGACCACTCAGTTGATTAGGGGCTTAGGATTTTATTTTTGACTTACAATATTTATACTAGTGAGTGAAATTTCTGCTTTTTCAATTAGCCTACTTAGAATATTTATATGAAAGGTAGTATCACTATGTTAATACTTAAGTTTTCCATTTTATTATATTTTCTTTGTTTCCCCTGATTTTTCCTTTGTTGTCTTTCTGTGAGTTACTCTTGACCTATATAGGTTTTTCTATGTATCTTTTTGTATAGTTCAGTAGCAGTTTCTCTACATACAGCAATATACAACAAATAGAACATAACAGTCCCCTGCTATCAACATGTTACCCTGATATGAGTCTACTGCCACCAACATTTTACTACTTCAAGTGAAGTGTGGAAATTTTAGGTCCCTTTAGCTTCTCCTCTTTTAAATATATTTTTAATCAAATAATATTTTCATTTCTATGGTCAAATATGCTTTTTTAAACTCGAGAGAAAGGTTAGTCTATTGTATGTCCCCATATTTTTGCTTTCTGTCTTTCCTTCTTCATTTCAGGTACTTCAAGATTTCTTCTCTTATCAACTCCACCCCTCCTCACCCCCCAGTACCCACTTTTTTCTTTCTTGAAGAACTTCCTGCAGCCAACCATTGAGGACAGGCTTGCTGGCAACAAATCCTTTTACTCTTCCTTCATCTGAGAACACTTTTATTTCTCCTTCATTCCTGAAGGATGGTTTCACTACATAAATCTATATCTTTCTCTTTCAGCACTTGAAAAATACTGTGCCAGTTACTTCTGGCTCCATGGTTTTTGTTGAGAAATCTGCTTTCAGTCGAGTTGGTCTTCCCCTAGCTGTGCCATTTCTCTCCTCTGACGGCTTTCAAAATATTTGTCCGATAATCCTGACATCTGATTCATCTCACTGACCTTATCAGTAGGCTTTGTTTCATTCAAGTAGTGATTTTCCTGGTTCTTGGTATACGGGTAATTTTATTTTTTTCAAATATCCTGAATACTTTGTTTATTTTGTTAGTAGATTCTGGGTGCTGTTTGTTTATTTTCCTTTCTTGAGCTATAAATGACAAACAAAATTATATACATGTATAATAACTATTTTTAGTGTTTACTTTTTTAGATTTGTTTCAGTGTCTACATATTATTCCGTTACCAAATTGTATTGAATTAGTCAACTTGCTTTTTAACTTAATATATCATGAACATTATTCAACATCAACAAATTTAATTCCAAAACCTTGTTTTTAATTATTGCATAACATTTCAGTATACAAATGGTAGTGTGCTACATATAACCACTCTGCTGTTGCTTGACATTAAAATCGTTACCAGATTTTCATAATTACAATATTTTAGCACTTTTATTGAAGTATAAAGGTATAATGTTTTAATATATGTAGACATTGAGAAATAACGATCAAAATCAAGCTATTTAACGTATCTGTCATCTGGGTGATATTTAGATCTTTCATGTTATCAGGCAGTTGCACCATTTAGGTTACTTTTTTGAAGAATTTCCTACAGCCAACCGTTGAGGACAAGTTTGCTGGCAACAAACCTGTTGATTTGTTGGTTTTAACCTGCTTTTGTGGTCTGTAGTTCCAGTGACTAACGAATCTTTGGAGGCTTTGAGGCATTGTTTTCATATAGTTGGTTCATTGGGCGCCTCTGAGGCTCCCCCTGCTCCCTACTTGTGTGGCCTGGTCTCCCCAGGATGTACCACCAAGGATGTCTCAAGATGCTAGGATCTTCCCTAGAGCTGTCTTTCCCCGACTCCTCTCCTCTCCCTCCCACTGCTTCAGTTTCTCTAGGTAGAGAAACAGTCTTGTTACCCTGGAGACAAGGAGGCTTCCCTAGCTAGGCTGCTTGCTGTTTTGGACCCTATTTGCAGTTTTACTTTTCCGCCTCCTCTCTCAGCAGGACAGGGAATCTCAATGAAAGAGAATGCTTTCCTGCTGCTTATTATGATCAGGGATCCCAATCAATCTTCCTTTGCTAGTGGTGTTGGTGTCACCTGATGTTGTCGGAGAGACGGTTGTTAGATAGGATGTGTGTGGGGGTGGGCAGCAAGGGCATAGGAATGGATGAACCTGCCTGGACCATCATTTGTTGCTGGGTTGGGTCAGAGAAAGTGCCGTGTTTTGGTGGCCTTCTATGGGTGGGGGATATAAGACACACTGCTAATGTGTTGTTCCTCGACATGGCTTTGACCAATACAATTTGGTAGGAGAAACACTGTACCAGTCTCTGAGCCAAGGTCCTCAGAGAAAGGAATTTTTCTATTTCTTAGAATATGTCTTCTGCATGAAGTCAGCATAGTATAAGTCTGACTACCCTGAGACTGCAGACAACAGGAAGCACAGGGTAATGTGGAGAGGTCACATAGCGAGAGGATTCACCAGATCACAGTGTTCAGTGAAGATGCTTTAAGATGCTTCCAAACCCAGTCGCCATCTTAACACGACGTATGAGTGACTTTAAAAAACTGTACAGCCAACTCCTAGAACAACAAAGGATATAATAATAATTTTAAACCACTAAATTCTGTGGCAGTGTGTTATACAGTAGTAGATAAACAGAACATAGATGCCATATATTAATTTGCTGATCTTATAAACTAATTTTGAAATTTTATTTTTTGGATCTCTTCATTGCATTTGCTTTTTCAGAGTTCTGTTTTTTCTTTCTGCTTTCATCATTGGAAGTTTCCTCATGTGTATGTCCATCCTGAATCAAGAGCAAAACTCTATAATCAGATGGGAACTTCTGTGAGATGGGAGGGGCTTGCTGATGGATGGGTTTCTCTACAAGGGTTTTGAGCAACTCCCCTGTGGTGCTAGGAGTCTCAGAGTCCACGTTTTCCCTGGTTAAGGGTCTCTAGAGAATACACCTTTGTTCTCAGCCGTGGTGGGAACACAAGACCTAAGGTTCTAACTGTTTTTATTCAGACTTTAAATCTTCCCTCTTTTTCTGTCTTATCCTTAGCCATGCCTGCCTAACTTAGTGTCTCTGGTTCCTGTGGCTTCACAAGGTTTGTTCTGGAAAGTTCTATGTTTCTTTTGCATTCTGTTCTGCTACACTATTTACCTGCCACCTTTCTTTTACATTTTCCAAAAAAGTGAGAATATCATTCCTCAGTTTTCACCTATCCTCTTAGCCTATGTGAATGTATATATTTTTTGCTCTTTTTGCTACAATTTTAATGAGTTTTCTGAAGGAAGTGCAAATCAACATATATATTCAATTCACTGCATTGAACCAAAAATTCTGTATCGATGTTTATGTCAAGAGTATAAATAAATGTGCTTTTAAACTTAACTTACATAAGGGATTAAGTTCTAAAAACTATGTTTTAGACCTTAGACAAAGTAAAAAATATTTGATGTTATTGACTGAAAATAATTGGGGAAATACGGGCAAAAATAAAATAAGTAGAGAATCCAAGGCTGAGGATAGGATGTGAAATGCTATATATATGCCAGTTAAAGGTAACACTGAACTTTCCTGAACCCACTATAAAGAGTGAAAGATCAAAATGTGAATACAAAATAAAGACAAACTAATGGCTAGCGACGTAATTCTTTCTATTTATGATACCTAAGAGATATTTACATCATGTTTTCTTTGAAGAGAAGACTAATATTTTAAATATTATCAATAAAGCCCCTAAAAGTAATAATAAACACAGAGGCCAGTTCATGTAATTGTCAAGGTAAGCCAGTAATGTAATTCAATTAAGTTAATGCTAGTATATATACAGCACATGATACCAATTGGAGGACCTCTGTGAATCATGACATTTTATGACACAATGAGAGGAATGTGGTCAGCTGGATGAATTAGTGATAGATTTTGACTTGGCTATGAAAAATAAAGTAATAGTTACTTTTTATTATTGCTATTAATAGTATGTATTAAAAACTTTTATTAAGGTGTGTTAACAATATGTTTTTAATCTGTGGGTAAAATGTACTTCTCCCTAAAATACAGATCAATGTTGTTTATTGTTTGCTATATTTTAAACAAAATCAAACATTCTGAAAACTACAGAAAGTATAAGCTAGTTTATTTATCAAAATGTTCAACATGAGGTAAATTCGGCTCTTCATTTTGTCTGAAAAAACCTGGCAAATCTTTTATGCGCCCATTTATTGTTAACGTCAGATAAAATTGTTTCAGAGACACTTTGGAGAATTGGAACTCAAAAGACCTAAGTTCTGCCCTTGCTTCTGACGATAAATTTTTGTGTGATGTTGAGCAAGCATCTTGATTTCACCCTTTGTAAGAGAAACGATGTAAACCATTTATAAATATTATGTGAGTCTGTATTCTAAGACTTATATATGATGACGATATTTTCCATATATAGAATGATATTAAAAACCTTGTGTTTCCTCAGTAAATCATTGCAAAGGGTTTCATTGGTATCTAGTCTCCTGTTATGCAGCATATATGGAGTGGAAACTTGACAGGACATTGTGAAGGACAGCATGACCAGTATGTTAAGTTTATCTCTGGCTCTGAGCCAGAAAAACAAAATAATAGCCATTAAACATTTCATCTAGTAAATGTGCCTATCTGTCATGCAGTGATCCCACGCTTGTCAGCATTGATGGACGTAATGACCTTTAGTTCATTTCAGTCTTTTAAGTCACTTTACTCCTGATAAGAGAACAGTACATAGATGTCACACAAGGGTCAACACTATGAAATTGCCCCTTCCAAAGGACACGGGTAGAGTACAGAGCGAGAGAACTGAACTATCCTCAAAGGTGGTTAGCTTCTCTTTCTTCCTCACTACACCCTCTGAAAGTATTTCACTGCTTGGTACAAATGGTTAAAAAAAACAGACATTGAATGAAAGATGACATTGAATGAAAGATGACATTGAATGAAAGATGACATTGAATGAAAGGAACCAGTATTCTTGGTCAAATGGGGTAATTCTTTATGCTCATTTGTCTCATTTAGACTAGATTGAAGGGGCTCCTGAGTAACTCCTTTGATTGCCTCTCCAAAGAAGTTTTCAGATAGAAGATGGCTTTCTAAGGAAGGTGTAAAGATTGATGGGTGAAAAGAAAGTTTGGCTTGCACTGGACTTCTTTTTGTTATCACGGAAGAAGCCTACGCTAAACATAGAGGGGACCGAGTTCTGTCAACCTGCCCACGTTGGCAACACTTAATAATGGTGTGTCACTAAGCAAGTGATTTGTCTCCATGGGGTTAACTTTGATCTCTGTAAAGTGGGAGAATTACCATGTGCCTATTAAGAGGAGAACTCTGTACTAGGGTTAACTTTGATCTCTGTAAAGTGGGAGAATTACCATGTGCCTATTAAGAGGAGAACTCTGTACTAGGGGAGCCCACAAATGAAACTTCTGATTTTTTTTTTTAATATCTTATGATACATATCTGATATTCTTGTTTAAAAATATTTTTTCATACCAACAATATTTCGTGAAAATATTTTATCGTACAAGTATTCATTTTAACAGAATGAGAAAACGCAGAAAATTATTTGAAAAAGAGACTCGTTATACTTGAATTCAAAACAACTGTTTTTAATGTTTAATTTTTTTAAATTTGTTTCAATGGATATGTAATATAATGTGACTAAATGGTATTAAATTAGTCAACTTAGTTTTTAACTTCATATATTATAAACATTATTCAACATCAACAAGTTTAATTCCAAAACATTATTTTAAATTATTGCCTAATATTGCAGTATACTAATGGTATCATGCTAAATATAATCACTCTGGTGTTGCTTCACATTAAAATTGTTACTGGAATTTCATAATTATAATATTTTAGCACCTTTATTGAAATATAATTAACATATGATAAGCTGCACACGTATAAAGCATACAAGATGGTAAGTTTAGATATATGTACCTACACGTGAAGGTGCTACTACACTCAAGATAATAAACATATGCCTTACCCTTAGATGTTTCCTCATGAGTCTTGCTAATTTCTCCTGCCCTTCTCTGATCACCCCTCCTCAACAGCCAGTGATCTCCTTTTTGTCAATCAAGAAGAGTTTTAATCTTGTAAAGTATTATAGAGACAGAATAGTACAGAAGGTACTTGCTATTATCGGTCTTCTTTCACCTGGCATGAGTATTTTGATATTCTTCTGTGCGATTGAGTGTAGCAGTTGGTCACTTATTTTTACTGCTGAATAGTATCCCTTTATGTGTACATGCTACATTTTCTTTATGCCTTCCCTTGTTGAAGTGCATTGGTGATTTTCCAGTTTGGACCTATTAAAAATACAGTTGCTATGACTATGCACAAGGGTTTGTATGGATGTATGTTTGGTCTCTTTTCTCTTAGGTAAATATCTAGGTGTAGAATGGCCAGATCATATGGTAGGTGTATGTTTAATCTTTTAGAGACAACCTGTATCCCAAAGTGACTGTACCATTTTTCTACCAGCAGTGTATGAGTGCTCCAGTTGCACTGCATGCTTGACAAACTTGATGTGATCAAACTTTCTAATTTTAACCATTCTAGTAGGTCTGTAGTAGTACCTCACTGGGGTTGTAATCTGCATTTCCCTGATGACTAACACTGTTGAACGTCTTTGCATGTACAGAACTTATTTGCCGTAAACGTGACTTTTTAAAATACTTCTTTTAGTACAAGTTTATGGTAATGAATTCTTTCAGGTTTTGTGCATCTGAAAGTTTATTTCATATCTATTTTTGAAAATGCTTCTTGTATACAACTCTAGTTTACTATTTTATTAAGTAGTTAAAAGATACTGCCCAAATGTCTTCTTACTGCCATGGTTTTGGACTAAAGCCCCTTTCATTTCCACTTTTTCTTCCGTGTGTCATGTGTCTCTTCCCACCTCATGGCTCCTTTACAATTTTCCCCTTGGCATGTTTTCTGAACAGTCTGATTATAATGTGTCTTGGTGTGGTTTTGCTCATATTTCTTATAATTGGAGTTCATTTAGCTCATTGAGTCTTTATAGGCTTATAGTTTTCATCACATCCGGGAATTTTTCAGCTTCATTTCTTCATTTATTTCTGCCACTTTTTTCCCCATAGTTCGTTCCACAGCTCAATGAGTTTCTTTTCTCTTTTTTGTCATTTTTTTCTCCCTGTGCTTTGTTACTGCCCTGGGTTTTTTTTTTTTTTTTTTCAACTTCCATGTTTCCAGTTAACTTTTGTACGTATGGAATGCAATTATAATACTTTAATGTCATTCTGTGGTATTTCAACATAGGTGTCAATTCTGGGTTGGTTTTGCTCCTTAATATGTATTTCCCAGGTTCTTTCCATTGCCAGACATTGAGAACTTCTTACTTTGGTGTAGGTACTGGCTCTTTTTGTATTTCTATAAATATTATTTATTTTGAACTGGGATACAGTTTGAAAACAGATTGATTTTTCTGGATCTTCTTTTAAGGTTTGTTTTTAAAAGAGCATCATAGCTGTGGTTAGCCTGTGACAAGTTAACCTTATCTTCCGAGTGGAGCTGGGATTAGGGTAAGACAAGTGAGGTATCTAGGGTGCAGATGCAAGGTGCTTCTGCTTGGGCTCCTGTAAGTCCTGCCTAGGCAGAAATGCCTACTTGAGAGGGGGGCAGTAGGCTGCTGTATTTAAGGAAGCACTCGCTCTGATGTGCCAGTCCTCACTTATATGAACTCAAAAGTGAGCGTCTCCTTAAATTTGCTCCCAGGGTGCCTTGCATCTATCTCCCTGTTCCCATCTGCTTTGTTGTACCCTGAGTATGAATCGTATAATATTCCCTCAGCCTGATGGGAACAGGTACTACTCCCATGCCTGTGTGAGCACCAGGCCCTACTCCCTTTGATTCCCTCAGCTGGTTCTTTCCCACTCTAAGCAGTTTCCTCACACCTATGTATCCATCAGTTCTCTGTAGAATACTCAGTGCAGCCCCTCTGCAGCTGTTCAGAGTTCTTATTCTGTACATCTCTCTCCTCTGTCCTACACACTGTAGCCAATTTCATCTGCTAAACCTGCTTTGTCTCCTCAACTCAGAGTGAACTCTGAGGTCTGCCTGGGTCACCCATCCCTCTGCCACAGTATAGGGACCCTCCAAAGGCACTAAGAAAGGGCAATCAGAATGTTTTCATGATTTGCTTCTTATCTCTTAGTGACCATTATCTTTCATTACCTGATATCCAGTGTCTTCAAAGCCTAGTTTCATATATTTCCTCGATATTTGTTAAAACGGGAGGGCGAATGTGGTCCTTGCTACTCTACCTCAGCTAGAAATATGTTATAAATAATGTCTGAAGAATGCATTTATGTTTATGTGATTCTACATATTATTTTAGATAGTATAATTGTTGAGTTTTTTTTTGAAGGGTATTTGTGCCACTCCGAGTGTGTGCCATGCATAGAGCTCTCCTCTCAGCTAAGATGAATATATGTTCCATGTGCTGGGGTAGGCCCCCATGGACCAGATGGGAGATTCGATAAAATTATTTCTCAGACGTAAATATTTGGAATAAGTTGTTGCTTACTGAAATAATATGAAGACTGCATTCTTAGAAAATCATATCAACTTATAGCAGGCTGGAAGATGTTAAGTGAGTAAGATTTCTTGAGCCTATACAATTCCTCATGGGAGAGGAGGTTGGTGGTAATGTTTATTCTCCCTATCTAGAGTGCGGTCCAGCCAGTTCACAGGGAAACCCAAGTAAGGATTTGTCAAACCTTTTTAAAATATGTAACCATTTTCCTCTGAATGACAAGCATAACCACCTTTTATGGCTGTAAAAGGGACTTTTAGCAAACACGAGAGCACTGCCATCCATATCTGATAGGCGGCAACTTCAAGACATAAGATTTTTCCTCTGCCACCAGCACAAACTGGCCCCATTGACTGCAGATAACGCAGCAGTGACCACGCATCACACAATGTAGTCACATTGCAGCAGTGAAGTAATGATGAACCCTCGGATGTGCCCAATGAGTTCAAGGCATAGGACAGCGAGAAGAGATGATGTCCGGGAATTTGTCCAGGAAAGCAGGACTTACCTGAAAGGCACCACTTGGAGCGTGCTCAGCAGTTTATGTAGTCACTAGTTAAAAGTGCTCTGTGTAGGCGTAGATAGTTCAGGGTGACGGGTCACACCAGTTAGATTGTCTCTTAGGGAGTTTGAATCGGAGGCACTCACCAGAGAGTTGGTAGCAGCAGGTGTAGCAGACACAGAGGCCGAGAGTAACTGGGTCAGCACAAGACTCAGCATGAGAGCAGGAGCAAAGCAGTCCCACTGCTGTGTGGATGGAGCAATAATACGGGAACTGGAGCTGTGGCTGCTGTGGACTTAGCTTTAATTACTCCTGGCTGGGTGGTGGCTAAAGCTATGTACAATACAGATGAAGTCCCTTGCATTCCTGTGTGTCTTGTAATAAATGTTATAAGTCCCTAATGATCATGGTGATGTGCTCCTTTCTCATTTACCTTATGATATTTGAGTTTAACACCAGCTCTTACTCTTCATCCTCTCAGGCTGCATCATATTTCTCAGTTCATAGTACATAATCATCTTATGTGCATTTCACACTATTTTCTTGAATTTTATCTTTTACCTTGGTCTCCATCCCTATTCCTCCACTATTTCATTGGCACTTAATATGTTCAACATAAGCCTGTGGACACATCCTTCACTTGTAAAATAATGTTATTTTTTACATTTATTATTAACTTATCTCACTGATATTGAAGGACATATTCTATTTGTCAATTTTTCATCCATCATTCTGTTTAAGGAAAATAAATGTCATATTATGTAAGTTTAGATTTTTGCTTCTGAATGCTACATGATCATCCACAGTATTCCTCGTAACGACCGTATATCCAGTCTCTGCATTGCCTTCAGCTCTCTGTAAACATAATGCTTTAATAAATACTTTTGTTCAGATTCCCTTATACACTTCCAGTGCGTAGTTGTGATTTATTTTCAGAAGTGGAATTGTTGGGCCATAGGTTATGAGCATAATTAACAAAATGTGCTCTCGAATGGCAGTATCAAATTTCTCTTCCACCAGCTTTGCACAGATGTTCTCAGTTCTCCCTATCCTCACAGACTCTAGCAACACTGGTCTTTATAATTCTCACTAATCTAATTGCAATAATATGGCATTTCATGATATTAGCAAACTTTTCTCTCATTCTTAGTTGATTTTTAAAAAAACACTCCATGTACTTGTTACTTATTTGGATTTTCCCATTTTTGGAACTGCTATTAAAATGTCCTTTTCTAAAATCTGGATTTAGTATTAGAGTGATGCTGGCTTCATAGTATGGATTAGGGAGGGTTCCTTCTTTCTCTATCCTGTGGAATGGTGTCGATAGGATTGGTACCAATTCTTCTTCGTATGTATGATAGAATTCTGCCGTGAATCCATCTGGTCCTGGACTTTTATGGTGGTAATTTTTTAATTACCATTTCAGTCTTGCTGCTTGTTTTTGGTCTGTTCGGGGTATCTAATTCTTCCTGATTTAAGCTAGGAGGGTTGTATTTTTCCAGGAATTTCTCTATCTCTTCTAGGTTTCCTAGTTTATGTGTGTAGAGGTGTTGATAATAGCCTTGAATGATCTTTTGTATTTCAGTGGTGTCTGTTGTAATATCTCCTTTTTCATTTCTCGATGAGGTTCTTTGGATTTTCTCTCTTTTATTGGTTAACCTTGCTAGTGGTCTATCATATTTATCTTTTCAAAGAACCATATTTTTGTTTCATTTATCTTTTGTATTTTTGTTGTTGTTGTTTCAATTTCATTTAGTTCTGCTCTGATCTTGGTTATTTCCTTTCTTCTGCTGGGATTGGGTTTTGTTTGTTCTTATTTCTGTAGTTCCTTGAGGTGTGTGGCCTTAGAATGTCAGTTTGTTCCCTTTCAGTATTTTTGATGTAGGTGTTTAGGGCTATGAACTTACCTTTTAGACCACGTTTGCTGTATCCCAGAGGGTTTGATAAGTTGTGTCACTGTCATTCAGTTCAAAATACTTAATTTCCATCTTGACTTTGTTTTTGACTCAATGCTCACTCAGGAGCAGGTTACTTAATTTCCAAGTATTTGCGTGACTGTGAAGATTCCTTTTGGATTTGGTTTCCAGTTGTATTCCACTGTGGTCTGAGATAGCGCTTGATATAATTTCAGGTTTTTAAAATTTATTGAGGCTAGTTTTATGGCCTGTCATATGGTATATCTTGGGGAAAGTTCGATGTGGTGTTGAATAGAATGTGTATTCTGTGGTTTTGGGATGAAATGTTCTGTATATATCTGTTAAGTCCATTTGTTCCAAGGTATAGTTTAAATCCATCGTTTCTTTATTGACTCTCTCTTGATGACCTGTCTAGTGCTGTCATTGGAGTATTGAAGTCCCCCATTATCTAATTTCTTAGGTCTATTAGTAATTGATTCATAAATTTGGGGGCACCAGTGTTAAGTGCATGTGTTCAGGATTGTGATATTTTCCCATTGGACCAGGATTTTTACCATTATATTATGTCCCTCTTTGTCTCTTTTCACTGCTGTTGTTTTAAAACCTGTTTTGTCTGATAGAAGAATAGCTAGCCCTGTTCTCTTTTGGTGTCCATTTGCATGAAATGTCTTTTTCCACCCCTTTACTTTAAGTTTATGAGAGTCCTTATGTGTTAGGTGAGTCCCCTGAAGGCAGCAGATGGTTGGTTGGTGAACCCATATCCATTCTGGTTCTGTATCTTTTAAGTGGAGCATTTAGGCCATTTACATTCAGTGTTAGTATTGAGATGTAAGATACCACTGCATTCATTCTGCTATTTGTTGTGTGTGTACTTTGTTTTTTTGTTCTGTTTTGGTTTTTTGTTGTTGTTGAGACAGAGTCTCGCTCTGTTGCCCAGGCTGGAGTGCAGTGGCCAGATCTTAGCTCACTGCAAGCTCCGCCTCCTGGGTTTACGCCATTCTCCTGCCTCAGCCTCCTGAGTAGCTGGGACTATAGGCGCCCACCACCTCTCCCGGCTAGTTTTTTGTATTTTTTTTTAGTGGAGACGGGGTTTCACTGTGTTAGCCAGGATGGTCTCGATCTCCTGACCTCGTGATCCGCCTGTCTCGGCCTCCCAAAGTGCTGGGATTACAGGCTTGAGCCACCGCGCCCGGCCTGTTTTTTTTATCTTGTATTTTTGTTTCATAGATCCTGTTTGATTTATGCTTTAAAGAGGTTCTGTTTTGATGTGTTTTCAGGATTTGTTTCAAGATTTAGATCTCCTTTTAGCAGCTATTGTAGTGGTGACTTGGTAGTGGTAAATTCTCTCAGCATTTGTTTTTCTAAAAAAGACTATCATTCCTTCATATGATGCTTAGTTTTGCTGGATACAAAATTCTGGCCTAATAATTTGTTTTGTTTAAGGAGGCTGAAGATAGGGCCCCAATCCCTTCTAGCTTGTAAGGTTTCTGCTGAGAAATCGGCTGCTAATCTGTTAGCTTTTCCTTTACAGGTTGCCTGGTGCTTCTGTCTCGCAGCTTTTAAGATTCTTTCCGTTGTCTTAACTTTGAGTAACCTGATGATGATGTGCCTACATGATCTTTTTGCAATGAATTTCCCAGGTGTTCTTTGTGCTTCTTATGTTTGGATGTCTAGGTCTGTAGCAAGGCCAGGGAAGTTTTCTTTGATTATTTTCTAAGCTTTTAGAATTCTCTTTTTCCTCAGGAACCCCAGTTATTCTTTGGTGTGGTTGATTAACATAATCCCAGACTTCTTGGAGGCTTTGTTCATATTTTCTTATTCTTTTCTCTTTGTTTTTGATAAATTGGGTTAATTCAAAGACCTTGTCTTAAAGCTCTGAATTTCTTTCTTTTACTTTTTCAATTCCATTGCTGACTTTCCAGAGCATTTTGCATTTCTATAAGTGTGTCCAATGTTTCCTGAATTTTTTTATTGTTTTTTCTTTTTGTTAAATTTTGTTTTATTTTTTATTATACTTTAAATTCTAGGGTACATGTGCACAATGTGCAGGTTTGTTACATATGTATACATGTGCCATGTTGATGTGCTGCAATTTTAGGTATTTAAATACTTAAAATAATCTAGGTATTAATACTTAGATTAAAACTAGGTATATCTCCCAATGCTATCCCTCCCCCCGCTCCCCACCCCACAACAGGCTCCAGCGTATGATGTTCCCCTTCTTGTGTCCAAGTGTTCTCATTGTTCAGTTCCCACCTATGAGTGAGAACATGCGGTATTTGGTTTTCGGTTTTTGCGATAGTTTGCTGAGAATGATGGTTTTCAGCTTCATCCATGTCCCTACAAGGACATGAACTCATCCTTTTTGGTGGCTGCATAGAATTCCATGGTGTATATGTGCCACATTTTCTTAATCCAGTCGGTCATGGATGGACATTTGGGTTGGTACCAAGTCTTTGCTATTGTGAATAGTGCCACAGTAAACATACATGTGCATGTGTCTTTTTTTTTTTTTTAATATTTATTATTATTATACTTTAAGTTGTAGGGTACATGTGCATAACGTGCAGGTTTGTTACATATGTATACTTGTGCCATGTTGCTGTGCTGCACCCATCAACTCATCATTTACATCAGGTATAACTCCCAATGCAATCCCTCCCCCCTCCCCCCTCCCCATGATAGGCCCCGGTGTGTGATGTTCCCCTTCCTGAGTCCAAGTGATGTCATTGTTCAGTTCCCACCTACGAGTGAGAACATGCGGTGTTTGGTTTTCTGTTTTTGTGATAGTTTGCTAAGAATGATGGATTCCAGCTGCATCCATGTCCCTACAAAGGACACAAACTCATCCTTTTTTATGGCTGCATAGTATTCCATGGTGTATATGTGCCACATTTTCTTAATCCAGTCTGTCACTGATGGACATTTGGGTTGATTCCAAGTCTTTGCTATTGTGAATAGTGCTGCAATAAACATACGTGTGCATGTGTCTTTATAGCAGCATAATTTATAATCCTTTGGGTATATACCCAGTAATGGGATGGCTGGGTCATATGGTACATCTAGTTCTAGATCCTTGAGGAATCGCCATACTGTTTTCCATAATGGTTGAACTAGTTTACAATCCCACCAACAGTGTAAAAGTGTTCCTATTTCTCCACATCCTCTCCAGCACCTGTTGTTTCCTGACGTTTTAATGATTGCCATTCTAACTGGTGTGAGATGGTATCTCATTATGGTTTTGATTTGCATTTCTCTGATGGCCAGTGATGATGATCACTTTTTCATGTGTCTGTTGGCTGTATGAATGTCTTCTTTTGAGAAATGTCTGTTCATATCCTTTGCCCACTTTTTGATGGGGTTGTTTGTTTTTTTCTTGTAAATTTGTTTGAGTTCTTTGTAGGTTCTGGATATTAGCCCTTTGTCAGATGAGTAGATTGCAAAAATTTTCTCCCATTCTGTAGGTTGCCTGTTCACTCTGATGGTAGTTTCTTTTGCTGTGCAGAAGCTCTTTAGTTTAATGAGATCCCATTTGTCAATTTTGGCTTTTGCTGCCGTTGCTTTTGGTGTTTTAGACATGAAGTCTTTGCCCATGCCTATGTCCTGAATGGTACTACCTAGGTTTTCCTCTAGGATTTTTATGGTATTAGGTCTAACATTTAAGTCTCTAATCCATCTTGAATTAATTTTCGTATAAGGAGTAAGGAAAGGATCCAGTTTCAGCTTTCTACTTATGGCTAGCCAATTTTCCCACCACCATTTATTAAATAGGGAATCCTTTCCCCATTTCTTGTTTCTCTCAGGTTTGTCAAAGATCAGATGGCTGTAGATGTGTGGTATTATTTCTGAGGACTCTGTTCTGTTCCATTGGTCTATATCTCTGTTTTGGTACCAGTACCATGCTGTTTTGGTTACTGTAGCCTTGTAGTATAGTTTGAAGTCAGGTAGCGTGATGCCGCCAGCTTTGTTCTTTTGACTTAGAATTGTCTTGGAGATGCGGGCTCTTTTTTGGTTCCATATGAACTTTAAAGTAGTTTTTTCCAATTCTGTGAAGAAACTCATTGGTAGCTTGATGGGGATGGCATTGAATCTATAAATTACCTTGGGCAGTATGGCCATTTTCACGATATTGATTCTTCCTATCCATGAGCATGGTATGTTCTTCCATTTGTTTGTGTCCTCTTTGATTTCACTGAGCAGTGGTTTGTAGTTCTCCTTGAAGAGGTCCTTTACATCCCTTGTAAGATGGATTCCTAGGTATTTTATTCTCTTTGAAGCAATTGTGAATGGAAGTTCATTCATGATTTGGCTCTGTGTTTGTCTGTTACTGGTGTATAAGAATGCTTGTGATTTTTGCACATTAATTTTGTATCCTGAGACTTTGCTGAAGTTGCTTATCACCTTAAGGAGATTTTGGGCTGAGACAATGGGGTTTTCTAAATATACAATCATGTCATCTGCAAACAGGGACAATTTGACTTCTTCTTTTCCTAACTGAATACCCTTGATTTCTTTCTCTTGCCTGATTGCCCTAGCGAGAACTTCCAACACTATGTTGAATAGGAGTGGTGAGAGAGGGCATCCCTGTCTTGTGCCAGTTTTCAAAGGGATTTTTTTCCAGTTTTTGCCCATTCAGTATGATATTGGCTGTCGGTTTGTCATAAATAGCTCTTATGATTTTGAGGTACGTTCCATCAATACCGAATTTATTGAGCGTTTTTAGCATGAAGGGCTGTTGAATTTTGTCAAAAGCCTTTTCTGCATCAATTGAGATAATCATGTGGTTCTTGTCTTTGGTTCTGTTTATATGCTGGATTATGTTTATTGATTTGCGAATGTTGAACCAGCCTTGCATCCCAGGGATGAAGCCCACTTGATCATGGTGGATAAGCTTTTTGATGTGTTGCTGAATCCGGTTTGCCAGTACCTTATTGAGGATTTTTGCATCGATGTTCATCAGGGATATTGGTCTAAAATTCTCTTTTTTGTTGTGTCTCTGCCAGGCTTTGGTATCAGGATGATGCTGGCCTCATAAAATGAGTTAGGGAGGATTCCCTCTTTTTCTATTGATTGGAATAGTTTCAGAAGGAACGGTACCAACTCCTCCTTGTACCTCTGGTAGAATTCAGCTGTGAATCCATCTGGTCCTGGACTTTTTTTGGTTGGTAGGCTATTAATTGTTGCCTCAATTTCAGAGCCTGCTATTGGTCTATTCAGGGATTCAACTTCTTCCTGGTTTAGTCTTGGAAGAGTGTAAGTGTCCAGGAAATTATCCATTTCTTCTAGATTTTCCAGTTTATTTGCGCAGAGGTGTTTATAGTATTCTCTGATGGTAGTTTGTATTTCTGTGGGGTCGGTGGTGATATCCCCTTTATCATTTTTAATTGCGTCGATTTGATTCTTCTCTCTTTTCTTCTTTATTAGTCTGGCTAGTGGTCTGTCAATTTTGTTGATCTTTTCAAAAAACCAACTCCTGGATTCATTGATTTTTTTGGAGGGTTTTTTGTGTCTCTATCTCCTTCAGTTCTGCTCTGATTTTAGTTATTTCTTGCCTTCTGCTAGCTTTCGAATGTGTTTGCTCTTGCTTCTCTAGTTCTTTTAATTGTGATGTTAGAGTGTCAATTTTAGATCTTTCCTGCTTTCTCTTGTGGGCATTTAGTGCTATAAATTTCCCTCTACACACTGCTTTAAATGTGTCCCAGAGATTCTGGTATGTTGTATCTTTGTTCTCATTGGTTTCAAAGAACATCTTTATTTCTGCCTTCATTTCGTTATGTACCCAGTAGTCATTCAGGAGCAGGTTGTTCAGTTTCCATGTAGTTGAGCGGTTTTGATTGAGTTTCTTAGTCCTGAGTTCTAGTTAGATTGCACTGTGGTCTGAGAGACAGTTTGTTATAATTTCTGTTCTTGTACATTTGCTGAGGAGTGCTTTACTTCCAATTACGTGGTCAATTTTGGAGTAAGTATGATGTGGTGCTGAAAAGAATGTATATTCTGTTGATTTGGGGTGGAGAGTTCTATAGATGTCTATTAGGTCTGCTTGCTGCAGAGATGAGTTCAATTCCTGGATATCCTTGTTAACTTTCTGTCTCGTTGATCTGTCTAATGTTGACAGTGGAGTGTTGAAGTCTCCCATTATTATTGTATGGGAGTCTAAGTCTCTTTGTAAGTCTCTAAGGACTTGCTTTATGAATCTGGGTGCTCCTGTATTGGGTGCATATATATTTAGGATAGTTAGCTCTTCCTGTTGAATTGATCCCTTTACCATTATGTAATGGCCTCCTTTGTCTCTTTTGATCTTTGATGGTTTAAAGTCTGTTTTATCAGAGACTAGTATTGCAACCCCTGCTTTTTTTTGTTCTCCATTTGCTTGGTAAATCTTCCTCCATCCCTTTATTTTGAGCCTATGTATGTCTCTGCATGTGAGATGGGTCTCCTGAATACAGCAGACTGATGGGTCTTGACTCTTTATCCAGTTTGCCAGTCTGTGTCTTTTAATTGGAGTATTTAGTCCATTTACATTTAAGGTTAAGATTGTTATGTGTGAACTTGATCCTGCCATTATGATATTAACTGGTTATTTTGCTTGTTGGTTGATGCAGTTTCTTCCTAGCCTCCATGGTCTTTACATTTTGGCATGTTTTTGCAATGGCTGGTACTGGTTGTTCCTTTCCATGTTGAGTGCTTCCTTGAGGGTCTCTTGTAAGGCAGGCCTAGTGGTGACAAAATCTCTAAGCATTTTCTTATCTGTAAAGGATTTTATTTCTCCTTCCCCTTTGAAACTTAGTTTGGCTGGATATGAAATTCTGGGTTGAAAATTCTTTTCTTTAAGAATGTTGAATATTGGCCCCCACTCTCTTCTGTCTTGTAGAGTTTCTGCCTAGAGATCTGCTGTTAGTCTGATGGGCTTCCCTTTGTGGGTAACCCGACCTTTCTCTCTGGCTGCCCTTAAGATTTTTTCCTTCATTTCAACTTTGGTGAATCTGGCAATTATGTGTCTTGGAGTTGCTCTTCTCGAGGAGTATCTTTGTGGCGTTCTCTGTATTTCCTGGATTTGAATGTTGGCCTGCCCTACTAGGTTGGGGAAGTTCTCCTGGATGATATCCTGAAGAGTGTTTTCCAACTTGGTTCCATTTTCCCCCTCACTTTCAGGCACCCCAATCAGATGTAGATTTGGTCTTTTTACATAATCCCATACTTCTTGCAGGCTTTGTTCATTTCTTTTTCTTCTTTTTTCTTTTGGTTTCTCTTCTCGCTTCATTTCATTCATTTGATCCTCAATCGCTGATACTCTTTCTTCCAGTTGATCGAGTCGGTTACTGAAGCTTGTGCATTTGTCACGTATTTCTCGTGTCATGGTTTTCATCTCTTTCATTTCGTTTAGGACCTTCTCTGCATTAATTACTCTAGCCATCAATTCTTCCACTTTTATTTCAAGATTTTTAGTTTCTTTGCACTGGGTATGTAATTCCTCCTTTAGCTCTGAGAAATTTGATGGACTGAAGCCTTCTTCTCTCATCTCGTCAAAGTCATTCTCCGTCCAGCTTTGATCTGTTGCTGGCGATGAGCTGCGCTCCTTTGCCGGGGGAGATGTGCTCTTATTTTTTGAATTTCCAGCTTTTCTGCCCTGCTTTTTCCCCATCTTTGTGGTTTTATCTGCCTCTGGTCTTTGATGATGATGTACTGATGGGGTTTTGGTGTAGGTGTCCTTCCTGTTTGATAGTTTTCCTTCTAACAGTCAGGACCCTCAGCTGTAGGTCTGTTGGAGATTGCTTGAGGTCCACTCCAGACCCTGTTTGCCTGGGTATCAGCAGCAGAGGCTGCAGAAGATAGAATATTTCTGAACAGCGAGTGTACCTGTCTGATTCTTGCTTTGGAAGCTTCCTCTCAGGGGTGTACTCCACCCTGTGAGGTGTGGGGTGTCAGACTGCCCCTAGTGGGGGATGTCTCCCAGTTAGGCTACTCAGGGGTCAGGGACCCACTTGAGCAGGCAGTCTGTCCCTTCTCAGATCTCAACCTCCGTGTTGGGGGATCCACTGCTCTCTTCAAAGCTGTCAGACAGAGTCGTTGCGTCTGCAGAGGTGTCTGCTGCATTTGTTTAGTTTACTGTGCCCTGTCCCCAGAGGTGGAGTCTACAGAGACAGGCAGGTTTCCTTGAGCTGCTGTGAGCTCCACCCAGTTCGAGCTTCCCAGCAGCTTTGTTTACCTACTTAAGCCTCTGCAATGGTGGGTGCCCCTCCCCCAGCCTCGCTGCTGCCTTGCCGGTAGATCACAGACTGCTGTGCTAGCAATGAGGGAGGCTCCGTGGGTGTGGGACCCTCCCGGCCAGGTGTGGGATATGATCTCCTGGTGTGCCTGTTTGCTTAAAGCGCAGTATTGGGGTGGGAGTTACCCGATTTTCCAGGTGTTGTGTGTCTCAGTTCCCCTGGCTAGGAAAAGGGACTCCCTTCCCCTTTGCGCTTCCCAGGTGAGGCAATGCCTCGCCCTGCTTCAGCTCTCGCTGGTTGGGCTGCAGCAGCTGACCAGCACTGATCGTCCGGCACTCCCCAGTGAGATGAACCCAGTACCTCAGTTGAAAATGCAAAAATCACCAGTCTTCTGTGTTGCTCGCGCTGGGAGTTGGAGACTGGAGCTGCTCCTATTCGGCCATCTTGTGCATGTGTCTTTATAGCAGCATGATTTATAATCCTTTGGGTATACAGCCAGTAATGAGATGGCTGGGTCAAATGGTATTTCTAGCTCTAGATCCTTGAGGCTTTGCCACACTGTCTTCCACAATGGTTGAACCAGTTTACACCTTCACCAACAGTGTAAAAGTGTTCCTGTTTCTCCACATCCTCTCTAGCACCTGTTGTTTCCTGACTTTTAAATGATCACCTTTCTAAGTGGTGTGAGATAGTATCTCATTGTGGTTTTGATTTGCATTTCTCTGATGGCGAGTGATGATCATTTTTTCATGTGTCAGTTGGCTACATAAATGTCGTCTTTTGAGAAGTGTCTGTTCGTATCCTTTGCCCACTTTTTGATGGGGTTGTTGTTTTCTTGTAAATTTGAGTTCTTTGTAGGTCCTGGATATTAGCCCTTTGTCAGATGAGTAGATTGCAAAAATTTTCTCCCATTCTGTAGGTTGTCTGTTCACTCTGATGGTAGTTTCTTTTGCTGTGCAGAAGCTCTTGAGTTTAATGAGATCCCATTTGTCAATTTTAGCTTTTGTTGTGCCTCAATCACTAGCATTCTTATACATCAGTAACAGACAGAGAGCCAAGTTATGAGTGAACTCCCATTCACAATTGCTTTAAAGAGAATAAAATATCAAGGAATCCAACTTACAAGGGATGTGAAGGACCTCTTCAAGGAGAACTACAAACCACTGCTCAATGAAATAAAAGAGAACACAAACAAATGGAAGAACATTCCATGCTCATGGATAGGAAGAATCAATATCGTGAAAATGGCCATATTCCCCAAAGGTAATTTATAGATTCAGTGCCATCCCTGTTAAGCTACCAATGACTTTCTTCACAGAATTGGAAAAAACTACTTTAAAGTTCATATGGAACCAAAAAAGACCCTGTATTGCCAAGACAGTTCTAAGCCAAAGGAACAAAGCTGGAGGCATCATGCTACCTGACTTCAAGCTATACTACAAGGCTACAGTAACGAAAACAGCATGGTACTGGCACCAAAACAGAGATACAGACCAATGTAACAGAACAGAGTCCTCAGAAATAATACCACACATCTACAACCATCTGATCTTTGACAAACTTGAGAAGAACAAGAAATGGGGAAAGGATTCCCTATTTAACAAATGGTGTTGGGATAACTGGCTAGCCATATGTAGAAAGCTGAAACTGGATCCCTTCCTTACACCTTATACAAAAATTAATTCAAGATGGATTAGAGACTTAAATGTTAGATCTAAAACCATGAAAACCCTAGAAGAAAACCTAGGCAATACCATTCAGGACATAGGCATGGGCAAGGACTTCATGTCTAAAACACCAAAAGCAATGGCAACAAAAGCCAAAATTGTTTTTTCTTTACGTTATCTGTTTCCTTGAATATTTCTCCTTTCACTTCTTATATTGCTTTTTGGATTTCCTTGCATTGGGCTTCTCCTTTCTCTGGTGCCTCCCTGATTAGCTTAATCACTAACCTCCTGAATTCTTTCTTGGGTAGATCAGGGACGACTTCTTGGTTTGGAGCCATTGCTCGTGAACTAGTGTGATTTTCGTGGGGTGTTAAAGAGCATTGTTTTGTCATATTTCCAGAGCTGGTTTTCTGGTTCCTTCTCATTAGGATAGGCCTGTCAGAGGGAAGGTCTAGGGCTCAAGGCTGTTCAGATTCTTTTGTCCCATGGGGTGTTCCCTTGATGTAGTACTCTCCCCCTTTTCCTATGGATGTGACTTCCCTATGAGTTGAACTGCAGTGATTGTTGTCTCTCTTCTGGGTCTAGCTACCAAGCAAGTTTACCTCGCCCCAGGCTGGCACTGGGGGTTGTCTGCATAGAGTCCTGTGATGTGAACTATCTATGTGTCTGTCAGCTGTGGATAGCAGTGCCTGATCTGATAGATGTGGCAGGGCGGTGCAATGGACTTCTGTGAAGTTTCTTAGCTTTGGTGGTTTAATGCTGTATTTTTGTGCTGATTGACTGTCTGCTGGGAAGTGGTGCTTTCCATAAAGCATCAGCTATGGTAGTATGGAGAGGAACTGGAGGTGGGCGGGCCCTAGCACTACCAAGATTATATGACCTTTGTGTTCAGCTAACAGAGTGGATAGGGAAGGACTATCAGGCAGAGACAGCTAGGTGTGTCTGAGCTCAGACTCTCCTTGACAAGTCTTGCTGCAGCTGAGTGTTTGGGTGTCTCCCAGGTCCTGCAGGAGCAGTCTGCTTCTTTCGTAGGGTCTGTGGGTCCTCTTGGGATTGCTGGTTTGTTCTTGCAGTCGATCTGGAGCTAAAATTTCGCAATGTGAACCTCTGCACGCTGCTCTGCCCGTGCAAGTCAGAGCTGCAATCTAGTCCTGCCTCCCATCCTCCATGATGATCCAGCCAATTCTATGGTATTTATATCTCATATTTTTTGTTATTCAGTCCACCATGGATGGGCAACTACATTGATTCCGTGTCTTTGCTATTATGGATAGTGTAGTGATAAAAATATGAGTGCATGTGTCTTTTTGGTATAATTATCTATACTCCTTTGGGTATATGCCCAGTAATAGGATTGCTAGGTCTAATGGTAGTTTTATTTTAAGTTCTTTGAAAAATCTCCAAACTGCTTTCCACAGTAGCTGAATTAATTTACATTTCCACCAACAGTGTATAAGTGTTCCACTTTTTCCACAGCCTTGCCAGCATCTGTTGTTTTTTGACTTTTTAAAAATAGCCATTCTGACTGCTGTTTGATGGTGTTTCATTGTGGTTTTTGATTTGCATTTCGTTAGTGATAATGAGCATTATTTTTGTCAATGTTTGTTGGCTTTTTGTGTGTCTTCTTTGAGAAGGGTCTGTTCATAGATTTACCCACTTTTTATTGGGGTTGTTTTTGTGCTTGTTTTAAGTTCTTTGTGGATTCTGGATCTTAGACCTTTTTCAGATGCATAGTTTGTGCATATTTTCTCCCATTCTGTAGGTTGTCTGTTTACTCTGTTTCTGGTTTCTTTTACCATTCAGAAACTCTTTAGTTAGGGTCCACTTGTCAATTTTTTTGTTGCAATTGCTTTTGGAGACTTAGCCTTAAATACTTTGCCAAGGCTGATGTAGAGAAAGGTATTTCCTAGCTTTTCTTCTAGGGCTTTTATATTTTAAGGTCTTAAATTTAACTCTTTAATTCATCTTGTGTTACTTTTTATGCATGGTGAAAGGTAAATGTCTAGTTTCATTTTTCTGCATGTGAGTAGCCTGTTATCTCAGCAACATTTATTGACTAGGGAGTCCTTTATCCATTGCCTGTTTTTGTTGGCCTTGCTGAAGATCACATGGTTGTAAGTGTGCGATTTTATTCCTGAGGTTTCTATTCTGTTCCCTTAGTCTGTGTGCCTGGTTTTGTACCAGTACCATGCTATTTTGGTTACTGTAGCCTCGTAGTATACTTTTGAGTTGGATAGTGTAATGTCATTATGCTTAGGTTGCTTTGGTGATTTGGGCTTTTTCTGATACCACATGAATTTTAGATTTTTTTTCCCCAATTTTGTGAATAATGATATTGGTAGTTTGATAGGAATAGCATTGAATCTGTAAATTGCTTTTGGCATGTTTCTTGTCAACTATGTTCTCCATGGTGTCTCCATATTGGGGATTTTATTTGGTGGTTTGCTTGTTTCCTCCTTCCTACTGTATTCCCATTCAAATACTAGCATTCAGGTAAGACCTAGTATTTTTCACACCAGCAGGAAGAGTTGTACTCTTAGAGCCCTTCACTTTCTAATGGTACAGTATTAGAAATTTACTAATAGATATCAAAGCTAGAAGTTTTGCTATCTTATTTGTCTGTCTATTTGACAGAAAGACAAATCAAACCAAAATCATACGTGATGCACACAAGAAAACTTGCCTTTTGTGTGGATACTCTTTGCAATATGTAAAGAGGACTATTTTACTAAGGGTCAGGCCTTGTGTGACTGGAAAGATTATGAATCAGCATGGGGCATGGGCCCTTCTCTGGCCTCCACAATACAAGTCATGTGGAAGCCCCACTCCCTCAGCCTTCCACCCTCAGCTGGTAATGTCTTGCTTGCCTTGTCAGAATAGTACATGGTAGAGTTGGCACTCTATATGTCTTGAATGAATGAATACATAATTCCTTCCTGTTTTTACATTTAAATCATTTAAAATATGAGCACAAGTCAGATATTTAATTCACTTTTTTTTATTGTGGATGTCTATTTAGTCACTCTTCTATTGACTATTTCTCATTAAAAGTTTGCTTAAGGAAAGTTTTATTCAACTCAACTTGGGAAAGCCTAGAGACAGACAATGGTGATGATTCTGGGGGGGGGGAAACATGTATATGCACATTTGCACACACACATACACACACACGTTTATCTATGCCTTTAGGAGAAAATCAGAAGAGAACAGGTCCCCACAAATATATCATGATTGTTTATTCCTTCTTCCAAACTTTAAAACTCATCCTGAGCTACTCAAAAGTTATTTATAATATGACAGGTAAATCTTAGAATTTGAGCTCTTATAATTAATATTTCATGATTGTCACCTACATATGCACATACCCAACCTTCTATAACTTGCTGGTGTTCTTGATCAGGGACCAGTTTTTTACATCTTCCACTTTGCTCAGTTTAGAACCTGCCACATAAATGTGTGTTTTTGAAAAGCTTGACATGAAATGTGCTATGTCACCCTCCTTGGCCTTGAAATCTGAGATTCTAACCCTGTGCCCTGAAATAGGGGTTAGGTCTTTATGAAATGCTCATTTCTGAAGACAGAAGTCAGGCTGACTGGATTTTAATATAAAGATCCTCCTCTGACTGAATTGTATCTTAGGAAATCTAATTATTTATCTCTAAGTCTCATTCCATTAGACATTATTCTTGCTACTATTTCACTCTCACCACTATCATCATCATCTTCATCCTTTTTTCTCTTAGCTAAGACAGAAAGAAAGACACTGAGGCCTATTGTGCAAACCTCACACATCTTGTGTTATTTCTCCTGTGCCACCTGCCTCACTCCTCTTTCCCACTGCCATGAATTCCAGCCATCTGGTGTATCTCCCTTCTCAGACAAACCAACAGACTCCTTGGTCATGTCCTTTTCTTCTTCATCCTACTATATTAAAGGGAACAGTTATTTTGCCGTAATGGGTGAATCAATGCCTGGCTTTGGAATTCTAACTCCACAGGGTGCCATGTAAATATGCATTACCTTACAGCCAGTGTGCACATGCTGAATCCCTTTCTGGCTACTTATAGGCATCCTATGCGTAGAGATCTGATGATGTGGCAGGTAGAAAGACAAATCACAAAGATACCATCAGAGTTGCCTCTGCTAAAGTCAATGTGTTCCGTAATAGCTTATTCACATGCATTTCATGGTATTCAACAGCCTGATACTGAAAAAGTTAAATGCTTGACTGTTGTTGATCATCATGACCAAAAGTAATCTTTGCAGCAAGTAAGGCACACCTCTATCATACTACAGAGAGGCAAGAGAAAGCCAGAGATGAGTGTTTACTTTAAATTTCAGGAACTGTGTATTAAAGAGCTGTAGTGTGCAAGCATGAGCACAGTGTTAACTAATT
Organism: Macaca fascicularis; assembly: GCF_037993035.2. Lineage (NCBI taxonomy): Eukaryota > Metazoa > Chordata > Mammalia > Primates > Cercopithecidae > Macaca > Macaca fascicularis. The sequence continues at coordinate 5,855,514 of NC_088386.1, read as the reverse complement.
AAACATTCATTTACAAGGAAAAGAATCAGATAGATTGCAATAATAATAAGTCTAACTACTTAGTATTCCCCATAGTTTGTCTGCTGATATGAAAGTAAGAACAAATGTGATTGTACACCATTAAAGATTATTAAGCATGACAAGTATAAAATTACCTCTGTAATGCATGTTTTCCCTTAAATTCACTGAGTGATCTTGAAGGCACAAAAGCTTAAGGCACTTGCTAAAACACATCCATCTTGAGACACCAATTGTCAAATATGGCTGCCTCATGATGAGGCTTAACAAAGAGAATCCCGCTGCTACCTGCACACACACAAATGGAACACTCCTTAAAGACAACATTGACCCAGCTGTCTTCAAGGTTTGGAGAAAGCCTTAGAGAGCTTCCCAAAAGGTTGCAGGATACAAGGATGATCTGTTCTAATTACTTGGAGGAGGAGATGAAATTGTTTGTGTAGCCCATTGTGGGTATGGTCTGTCGCCTATCATGAAGAACAATTAAAATAACTCCCTATAACTGTAGGATATGGTTATCTGGCTACATACTCATTGCTGTCCTCATTTTAATTGGCTGCCAGAGAAAAAGATTTCTACCCAGATAGTATGAATTCTCAGAGGGAAATGTTCTCTAGGAGAATAGAAATCCGTGGGTTATTCAAGTTTAATGTCTCCTGTGGACCACATAAAGTTAACCTAATTCAAGGAACTGACTTTTGATGACTCGTTCCCCTTTCAGTTGTTGCGGAAGCTACTGTAGAACTACTGAGCAAACCCTGCAGGGTTGCTGATAATGGCTTGGTATAAGAAAGACTCGCTGGTGAACAAAACTGCCTATCATTGAAAGTAGCTCCTCAGGAAATAAGAAGAATCTTAATAATTAGAAAGATACAAGTTGAGCAAAATTGATAAAAGCAACATAACTCTAATCAGGTATAGTGCTATCAGGAGTTTTAAATTTATCTCAAGTAATTTCCTTAGTCACACTGCGTGACAGGTAATATTATCTTTATTTTATGGGTGACCATCCTGGAGCACAGAGAAGTAAAAGTATTTGCTTAAAGTCTCACAGCGTGTAACGGGAAGTATATTTGAGGTTAATTTCTTTGGATTTCACTGTCCATTTTCCCGCATTGGACATGGATGCTATGGACAGGATCCCTAAAAGGAGGCAGAGGCAAGAGTAGGCAGTACATGAGTGAAATGGGAACTCCTGCTCTTTAGTAATGTAGGGTCTGATTGTTCTAACCTTCAATTTCAATTCTTCAAAAAGCTCAGAGCATTTCCCACCAATTTTACCTTTGTACCTTATATCCTTGTGACTTCCTAGTTTCTGCTCCTGAATCTGTGCAGCATTCTTGCTTCTGAATCACATAAGAGCCAAACCCTAAGATCTCTCATCCTGTTTCCTAGAGCACATCAAGTCCTATTCAGAACATGATCTGTTAATTAACGTCATTGAAGACCTTGTGGAGGAAAGGGGAGCACATGGCTCTCCACGCTACACCACCACATCATCTGGTTGCCTGATGCTGCTCTGACACTCCTTGGCATCCACTCCCACCATTTCTACTCTCTGACAGATAAACCTGCCTACTTTCTTTAGTTCCCTCAAAATCTGTGGGGAAAGACTTAACTCTTCGTGCAAAGGAATCTCTTAAGCAGCGGCTACAATTTTTGATGACTTTATGATAACAGTGCAGGCAAAACATAATTGGTTTGCTGTTTGACAGCAATAATACTGGTGTAAGTTTGGCATAAGGATGCAACTGGAGCCAGGGAGACAAGTTAAGATCATTTCAACAGTCCAGAAAAAAAATAGATGGAGTCTGAGCTCATTTACTAGTTGAGTTCTCAGTTCTCAAATAACTGCCTGGGACTGCTTGAAAGCCAGCTCTCTCTTTGCCCTCCATCCTGCCTCATTGCCCCAGGATGGGGTGAGGCTTGAGAGGTTAATGCACTGATAGTCACCATTGGAACAAGCCCTTGTAGTGACAGAAATTGAAAAGAGATTGAAATCTACCATAGAAGTTGTTGCTGAGAGAAAGCCAAAGAAAGGGAGACAAACCTAGATCCATGAAGACAGATGAAGATTAAAAACAAGACAATAGGTGAAATAGAGAAACGGTAAAAGGTTGTGCAACAAAGGGCAGATTAGATAAAGTGGCAGGCAGAGTGTGGTGAATCCATCATGTAAGAAAAGGAGAAAGTGGCCATGATCCTCCCAGGAGGACACAGGACTCAAAATACAAATTCCTAAGGGCTGTGATGTTCCAGCTGCCCTTTCAGAAATGAGTAGAAAGACTCCAGCAATTCATAGCAGCCTGTTCTGTGTCAGAATTCTTATCTCTGGGCAATGAAGGTGTAGGTTGGATTTTGGGAAAGAAATTAAAAATGCCAGTCTCTATTAGAGAGATGAGCTATTTCCCACACTCCGAAGAATGTGACATCACTGTTCAAGCCCTGGGTGATGAGTCAAACCCCAAGACACAGGGGTATGATTTAAATGGGTGATGGAGCCACAGCTTGAAATGTGAGGGAAATACGTGTGTGAGAGAGTAAGTCAGATACAAAAAGATGGGTCTAGAAAAGATACCGTAACATCAGAACAGTAACCTCAATACAGACAGAAAATGTGGGGTGGGTAATAGCTGCTGAGCCTTATGGCAACACCTCTCAGAAAGCTCTTCATCGCCCCCCTCTCCATGTCCACTGCCACAGCTGCCATATTTTACTTCTAGATAATCCCTGTTCCCACTGCTCCTCTTTTGCTCCTTCCTTTTCATATTCACACTATGGCCAGAAGAATTGTTCAGATATGAGTGAAGACTTCTCAGAACAAGATGCCAAACAGTTCCCGTATCTGCCTTGCTTTTCTGCTATTATCTTAATACAATCTTGATAAAAAGGCAAAATGTGGTATAACCATAAAAGCAAGGAAAATAAACCTGGACCATCAGCAGACAAGTGATGTCGAGAACTCTCTGGAAAACAAAAGGTGCATGAAAAACCAGATGGCACTGCGTTCTCTTAAGTTGGTGCAAAAGTAATTTTGGTTTTGCCATTCATTTCAGGGACAAAAACCACAATTTTGCACCAACCTAATGAATCTATTTTATGGTAATTAAAGCAGAAATGAGTGAAACTTGAAGCAGAATCTGGAAGGGAGATTCTAGTTTTGGCAAACATAGGCCTCACAGAAATAATAGTGACCAATTAGGATTTGTTAAGGTGGGGTAATATTGAAGATCTTAATATCAAAAAAATGAAATCATACTATTCTGTGTTGAACAAAGATAGACATTTACTCTCAGGAAAAACAAAACAAAACAAAACTGAGGGGCTAGTATTTTCCATGCATGTAAATAACTCTCTGAATGCAACTAAAGCATGTATGCAGGAACAAATCTAAGCTGTAATCAAGGTCTCTTTTCCATTGCTCGAAGTGAAGCTTGTCAGTAGAGTGCTAAGACCAAAATAACAGAGCTCATCCCCAGTCATTTGATGTCTTCTTAACACCTACATTAGAAAAATTGAGAGACACCTCACATCTGAGGTATCAAAGAAAAACATCACAATCACAATCAATAAACAGAAAAACATACGATAAAATGTTTGCTTTTTTTTTTTTTTTTTTTTTTTTTTTGAAGATGGTCTCACTGTGTTGCCCAGGCTGGAGTGCAGTGGCATGGTCTCGGCTCACTACAACCTCCATCTCCTGGGTTCAAGCAGTTCTCCTGCCTTAGCCTCTCAAGTAGCTGGGACTACAGGTGTGCACCACCACTCCCAGCTAATTTTTTTTTTTTTGTATTTTTAGTAGAGATGGGGTTTCGCCATGTTGGCCAGGCTGGTCTTGAACTCCTAACCTCAAGTGATCCTCCCGCCTCAGCCTCCCAAAGTGCTGGGTTTACAGGCCTGAGTCACCACACATGGGCTAATTATAACTTTTGGTATTCAAAAAGGTTGTTAGACAATGCATAAGACAAACACAAGATATTATACAAAAAACTCGAGAAAGAAGACTGCAAAAAAGCAACAGAAATTTAACTTTTGTAAAACTATTTTTGAGATGGAGTCGTGCTGTGTTGCTGAAGCTGGAGTGCAGTTGTGTGATCACAGCTCGCTGCAACTTCTACCTCCTGGCCTCAAGCAGTCCTCCCACTTCAGCCTCGGGAATAGCTGGGACCACAGATATGCACTACCAGGCCCAGGTGATTTTTTAATTTTGTAGAAATTAAATGTCTCGCCATGTTGCCTAGGCCAGGAAATTAAAATTTAAGTAGACAAAATAAAGCAAAGATTAAGAAATCTTTCATATAGAAAAACCCCAATGAAGAGAGTAGAAAACATGAGCTAAAAGACGTGTGGTATGGAGGATCAATTTTAGGAAGCTCACATATAACAGGAGTTCCAGGAAAAAAGAAAAGTTTAAAAATATCAAGAGATGGAGAATGAAATTATCAATGAAATTTAAAAAAAGGAATTATCCAAGATCTAAAAAAACCGTGAAGCTTAAATGTGAATTGACCTATCAAACTTTTAACACAAAGAATTTTTAAAAGTCAAGCACCTACTCACCTGCTCATTATCTTCTTCAAATTTAAGAACACCAGTGATAAAGACAGCATTCTGAAAGCTTTGAGAGATAAGAAAATGTAACCAGTTTCCTCCAAAGCAACATAAAGGGGATTGGCATTAAATTTCTCTTCGGCCAGAGTGATGCAAGATAGAAGATTTCTAAGAGCCAAGGGGCTCTCCCTGGCAACCTGCAACGAACTAAGAAGCCATCATATGTGTGAGAAAAAAGACGTGAAGGTACTCTGAAATGTAGGTTGCTTTCTGACAATGTCAACTGAGGAAAAAAATCAAACTGAAAACACCAGGAGAGAGAAAATTACGGAGCATTAGATAGAATAGAGCTAACCTAGGAGAATAATGAAACTCACATCAGGCAAACAGCAATGGCATAGGCTAACAAGTCAAGGTGGTTGAAAGAAGCACAGGGAGCCAATGGCACTCAAGGAGAGGACATCTTTCAGAATAGAAAGGGAAGATGCCAGCAACAGGGAAGATGGATGAGAAGACAAAACTAGGTAGGAGGTGAAACCAGAGAAGACAAAACTAGGTAGGAGGTGAAACCAGCATTTATTCTCCCTCCCATCAAGAAAAAGGCAAGACAATCAGGTTTTCCAGGGAAATTCAGGTTCAAAATGTGAAACCAACTAAAAGGTGGCAGAAACTTGAGAAGTGAGGAATGCATAGAACAGACTTCTCCTGGACACCGTACTGGTATGAGTGGCACCATTTTCATCAGATTAGGGCGTTAGGCAGAGGAAGTATTAACTTTGTAGCATTCCAATGAAGAATATCTGCAAAGTCAAAATTATATGAATGTAAGTATTGCTTATCAGATTATGACTTTTAGAATAAACGTGTAGGTAAAACTGTGGGTGACTTAATTACGATTATAGAGCAGAATATAAACTTTTGGCCTCTTCCTTCATGCATTTTGATGATACGTAAGTTACAGCACAACTGAGAAGCATTAGGAGCCAGGGCGGGCAGGAAAGGGACCATCAGAAAACTGAAAGTCTCAGTGCTGACTCTAAAAATAAATATTGCGAGGATATAGAACATTGAAGCTGCGGTATGTTATTCAAAGTTACACATTTTATTAAAGAACTGAAAATAGCTAGGTAACTTTCAAAATTCCAGAGCAGAGTGAAGAAAGTGTTGCTGTGTGTACATGAGCTAAATTGTAGACCTTTGGCACTGTCACAGCGCCATTATTGCTGACCATTGATTTGCAAATAAAAAGACTGGTGCATGTTTATGCATATGTAGACAACTACCAAAGAAATTTACACTCAATGCAAAAATAAAGCTGGCTGTCTTTAGGTGTTATTGTGAGGGTGATGTGTAGTTTTCATTGTGATATCTTGAGAGCAATGAGTGCATGAAGGTTTGAGAAAAAGATTCATTTTCATTTTAAACACTTCATTTCATTTATGTACTTATTTGTTTTTGCAAGGGGAGGCAGGGTTGAGGAAATGCTGGAGGATCCAGTTGTATTTTCTAAGCACAGGTTAGTAACCAAGGTAATATAGGCAGCTCAGTACTCCCATGGCCATTTCTGCTTTCTTCCCACCACAGCCACTGCCTCCCCTTGTACTAGAATTACATTATTTTGGGAAGTGGCCCAAGTGCTTTTGATGTGCATGATTAACATTTAAAATAATAATGCCAACTCGTTTTGTAACTCATAACCAAATAGCTCTCTCTTGCACCCTGTGACCTGGTGGCTAAGGAATGCCTGGGTTTCCTGAGCCTGTGAATGAGGGCAAAGGGAGCTGCAGCCTCAGGTTCTGCATATAGAATGAGTGTCCATTAGGCTCATTAACTCATGAACACTCTTTATTTTAATAGTCTTAGGGTGCCTTGGCATTTAGGTCACCTTTAGTTTTAAGCTGACATTTACCTCACACCAAAATTAATGAGCATTGAGGGACAGTTCAAATGCAAGAATCCCCTGAAAATGAGAAAAACTTTAGGGTCCAGAAAAGAATTACATTATTTTTGGCACAATAGGTCTGGCTAATGAAATCCACGTTTGATCACATGGGTGGCAACTTGCCAAAGGATCATTTGTTGGCTTGTCTGCTTAGGGTAGCACCCTCCATCTTCCTGCACAGTAATCTTTTCATAGGGGTATAAGGCTTAGGGCATAACTAGGAATATCTCAATCCCAACTAAGGAGGATTCTCTATCTCTTACTCCCAAAATTCACTGAATATGTAACAAACACCATTTAAGGCAATATTGGACCAGAAATATGAGGATTGAAACAGTGCAATTGTTAAAAATTAATTGGGCCAAAATTCAGCATTAAATGCAGAAGTATAATCTACTTCTAAGTGGCCTTATATTTTGCACAGATTTTAACATCTAATTTCTTGTTTTATTTTGAGTCTTCTAACAATACTGCAAGTTTGGCAGGGAAGATATCCCTCTTAGTCTGTTCATGATGCTATAACAAAACGTCATACAGTGGATAGCTGAAAATAACAGAAATTTATTTCCCAAAGCTCAGGAGGCTGAGAAGTCAAGGTCCAGGCACAAGCAGATTTGGTGTCTGGTGACTGGCTGTTTCCTGGCTCCTAGATGGTACCTTCTCTGTGTCCTTACGTGGTAGAAGGGGCAAGTCAATGCTCTGGTGCCTCTTCTAATAAGGACATTAATACTTTTTTATAAGGGCTCTGCCATCGTTAATTGTCTCAAAGTCCCTATCTACTAATATCATAACATTATGAAATAGGATTACAAAATATACATTTTAGGTGTACCATCTGTCTCCTTAAAATGGTACCATAGAAGTATCTATACCATTTTAAAGGTGAGGAAACAGGAATATTTATTACTGTGAAGATATGGTGAGAATCTTCATGCCAAGGTTCCAAAGTCCTCTTTTCCCCTTTGAAATGAAACAAAGGAGTGAGGAATCTACTTGAGCATTGTCTTTCTTATTTAGGGCTTGCTGTCTGGAAAACAGGATGTTGTATCATTTCTTCTGCTTACATTTAACAAGTTAGAATGGATTTACTGCCCTTCCAGGTGCATTTGCATTCATATTTAAGACCTTTAAATGCAGTCATTTACTTGGGCCATAGATTCCAAAGAGATTGAAGGGTGGCACAATATGCTCTCCCAAATATGCTACTTTTTTTCAAGGATTATTTTGAACTAAAGGCACTTAAAAATATAGTAGGTGCAAGAAAGGTGATCTGACCTGCTTTTTCTTCCTGAAAGCAGGAGATATAACTTCCATATGAAAGACATCCTCCCAATCCCAGAAACAGAGTAATTCTGTTAAAAAAAAAAATTTAGGTTTGGGGGTACATGTGAAGATTGGTTATATAGGTAAACAAGTGTCTTGAGGGTTCGTTGTACAGATATTTCATCACCCAGGTGTTAAGCCTAGTAGCTAATAGTTTCTTTTCTGTTTCACCTCTTTCCTCCCACCCTCTACCCCCAAGTAGACCCCACCAGTGTCTGTTGTCACCTTTGTGTCCATGTGTCTTCATCATTTAGTTCCCACTTAAAAATAAGAATATATGGTATTTGATTTACTGTTCCTCTGTTAGTTTGCTAAGAGTAATGGCCTCCAGTTCCATTCATGTTCCTGCAAAAGACATAATCTCATTCTTGTTCATTGTAGCATTATTAACAGTAGCAAAGACACAGAATCAACCTTAGTGCCCATCAAAGACAGGTTGGATAAAGAAAATGTGGTACATATACACCATGGAATGCTACGCATCCATAAAAAGAGACTAACCTTATCAGCAATGGGAAGTTGAAACGGAAAAAATTCTGTACAAATGAATCTTATTAAAAGAATTACCTTCCTTCAGCCTCCACACATAATTTAGTTACTTTCACACAGTAGTTGCTCCTTATCCAACTTAATATAAAAGCAATTAGGTTTTGCCACTTGTTTGGGTCTTCATTTCTTTAAAAGGGCTTCCATGTCATGTAAAACTTAATCTGTATGCTTGTTTTCCTGTTAATCTCTTTTATATCAGTTTAATTCTCAAGCCTGGCTGAAAATTCTTAGTGGGTAGAAAAGTAAAATTTTGCCTCCCCACCAGGAGTGAGTGAATTTGGGGATCACCACCCAGATCCTCCTCATTACAAAGGAAAATTGCTCAGTAGAGTCTGGGATGAGACAGGAGAGGGCTTCAGAACAGACCCGTCACTCAGCCATGCAACACTGCACAGTCCCTTGGTTCTTTCTTTGTTACCTAATGCTCAAGTCCCAGTTACAGAGCTAATGCTTGTGACTTAGGGCATAGGCCTCAAATACCGGTTTTTTCCTTTTCCACTGAAGGCATGTGAATTGCACATTTATTTAAAAACCAAAATAATGTCTTTGATCCTCTACCCATTGATTGAGTCCATAGATGACTCTTTAAAAAGTCAATTAAAATTTGGTTCTGAATAGCTATTCTTAAACTGTTGCCCATGGAACTGTCTTTGAGTTTGGGGTTCAGGAATCTCTTTGGCCTCTTCTACCCAAAGGAAAAAAAAATTATCATCTTCATCTCTAATAAATGGCAGCACCTTAATTTATAATTCAAAAGGAGAAATAACACGTATGTGGCTGTCAGGAAAGGGGAAACACTTTGGAAATGGCTTTTGTGAAAGATTATGAAGTCTAGCTACTTGTACCTTATCACTGCAGAAGGAAAATGATGTTTCTTTTGATCAAAACATGACAAGGAGCACATCAAAATCAATACGTGGAGAATTTAATCCTCTGAGCTGTCAGAATCACAAACAGAGAAAGTGAATGTTAATGACAGAAAGGCAAACATGTTTTTTGTGGAAAGGTTGCTGCTGAGATGCCTGCTTACCCTCTAAGAAAAAGTAAAGAAAGATACTACTCAAGGACTTTAAACCTTACTACCAATTTTTCTGAAAAAATTAAAACATGGTATTTAACATATCAGGTCTCCAAATCTGAAAGAAAGAATATATGCCTGTGTCTTTATCCAACAAATATGACAAAGGGTTACACCTATATAAAATGTTTTAAAAGTCTACTCAAATATTTATACATTTTTAGTGTATTTAAAAATATACGTAAATATTGGCAGATATACAGGAGTAAAGAAAGTGATACAATAAATCCCCATAAACTCATCAACAAGATACAAATGACATGATTTTGGCAATTTTGCTTTATCTCTTGTGTTGCTTTTCTTTTTTTCTGCAATTTTTAATTTGTGGAAGCATTTAAAGCACAGACCAAAAGCCTCACTCACTCCTAGATATTTCTATAAAAATCCTTTAAAAGCATGGACTGTTTTCTTAGGAAACCACAGTGACGTTATTTTGCCTGACATAATTAAATATTTTCTAAAATTTTATATTAGTCTATAATAAAATATGTTTTAAAAATTATTTTTATCGTTTTTTAAATCAAGATCCAAAAATGATTATAGATGACTTTAAAATGAAAAATTAACAAATAGTTTTTAAAAAGAATTCCAATAAGGGTATATTAGAGTGAGAAGTGTGGTCAAATGTTCAATACAATTAAAGTAATATTAAGGTAATATTTATGTTATTAAGGCAATTCTTATGTTTTCAATGTAGCATATATTATTGTTTGTTTTTTTAAAAAAAAATCTATGGTATTTAGCCCTTGGTAAGGCTTTAGCGAGCTGAATACAGTTTTGCAATGCCACGAGTGTGGTGCATCAGAGCAATTTTCTTAGATATGAGAGTATTATGATAGGTAATGGAAGTCAGAAGAAAATGTTCTTCACATTTAACATCACCTACTGCTGGACAGGTATTGTAAGGAAAGAATCTGGACTAAGTAAAATAAATTTTTAAAACATATTTTCATAGCAGTTTAATTTTTAAGGCACAAACATGGGGAAAACAGATGAACTTGTACCATTACATAAGTTAAATATTCCGTATTAACTCAAGGCTGCATTGTGTAGTCATTAAAATGATGAATATAAAGATTGAAAGGTAACATGGAAAAATTTAAATGCATAAAATTTTTTAAAAACAAAACTATGTATATTTGAACTATCTATGTAACACGTGTGGTAACAGATTAAATAGTGTAAGGGAACGCATAAAAATGAAACCAATTATATTAGAGTTGGAGGAATAAAAGTAAGCATTAAGAAATAACAAGGCAGGCCGGGCGCGGTGGCTCAAGCCTGTAATCCCAGCACTTTGGGAGGCCGAGACGGGCGGATCACAAGATCAGGAGATCGAGACCATCCTGGCTAACACGGTGAAACCCCGTCTCTACTAAAAAATGCAAAAAAACTAGCCGGGCGGGTTGGCGGGCGCCTGTAGTCCCAGCTACTCGGGAGGCTGAGGTAGGAGAATGGCGTAAACCTGGGAGGCGGAGCTTGCAGTGAGCTGAGATCCGGCCACTGCACCCCAGCCTGGGCGACAGAGCAAGACTCCGTCTCAAAAAAAAAAAAAAAAAAAAAACGCTTATTTTTCTACAATTCATTTAACATTACTCATTGTAGAGTATACAGGGAAGTTTAAAGAAACATACAATAATCACCAATAATCTCATCACTTCCAACTAACCACTATTTAGTATTTTGGTTTTATGTGTGTGTGTGTGTAGCTGTATATGTGTATATGTATATATAAAACACTGACATGAGGGTTTTCTCACGTAAATATTTTACATAAATTTAACTGTTTCATATTATTAAGCAATTAGGTAGTTTATAGTGCTTCCTCAGCAACAGTAGTAAGCACAGGAATAGCCACCACAAAACCTGCATGGGGTCCATGCTGATGGCCATGGAAGCCCTATGATAGGCATTTTTCCTCAGCCCCAGCACTATTTGCTTTCCCATTTTAATTATGTGGAATCTGAGGACCCATGTGAAGTGGTATGCACAACAGAACTAACAAAATGTTGAGCCATGATTAAAACCTGCATAATATAAGTGGCAACTTCATGTCTTTTCCATCTTTTGTCTATGATCAACCTTGACGTAAGTCTTAGTTTACACCATCAGTTATGAGAAAAAGATCTTTGTAAATAATATTACTGGGTCGGCGATACTACATTTTGTCAGAGTTCTGTGGAAGCATTGCTACAATGCCATCCAAAGCATCCTTGCCTTATTGTATATGTATATATGCCCACATATTAGTTATTGTATATCATCTTATGTAATGAATAATACAGATTTTTAAGTGTGTGTGTATATATTTACATATATATGTGTGCATGTCTATATACATGCAAAATTAATATTTTCTATTATAAATTACATATTTATATTAATATATAGTTCAGGAGACTATATGTATAATTTATATAATATATATTGTATGTATACACACATATACATATATATGTATGTGTATTTTGTGTGTGTGTGTGTGTGTGTGTATATATGTATATACACCCCTAAAATGCTAGTAATGTTGGTGAAAATGTTACCGAAATGCCAGGGGTTTGGTTTAGGTCCTGGTGTTTGCTGCACAGAAAGCCAATCACTGAGACAATGAGTATTGCCAGGGAAGAAGGCTTTAATCAGGTGCTGCACCTGAGCAGATGGGAGATCAGTCTCAAATCCATCTCCCTCAGCAACTAAAATAAGGGAATTGTATATCAGAGAAGAAACGTTACCATGTGTGGGAAGACAGGAACGAGGGAGAGGTAAGGAAAAGGAGTTGGTCTACAGGCAGCCAGTGGTCAGTTAGACAGTCATGACAGGTGAAGGGGTCTGGCGTCTCATTGTCCAGATGTGGTGACCTGCTAAGTTTCAGCGCCTTGATGCCATCTGGGAAGCCTGATGATTGGTTTCCTGAGAAAGGAATTTAGATAAGACAAATGTGAGTTTCTCAAGTTTCAAGACTAGGAGGGTAAATTTCTATGTTTATTCAACAGAGACCATGAATATCAGTTCTGTGGGACGATTGGGCTGGTTTCAAAAAGCTTTATCATGGTTGTCTTAATTTTTCTTTTGGTAGGAAGTATAAATGGTTTTAATGTGTTCATTGGGATTTGCATTTCTTTTAACTATATTCCTTATAAAAAAGATTCAAATGGCATCATAAATAAGCATTGTCAGCAGTCTGAGTTCAACCTCATTTGTTTATTTATTACATATACTAAATGTGTGCTATGTATATGCACATATGAAGGGATTCTTGATTTTTTTACTTTGGGTTAATATACTTTATGTTACAAATATTAGAAAATGCAAATAGACCAAATATTTAAAAATGCATATGTATGACATGCGCTACACCAGCCATTGCAGAATAACTTATTAGACTAAGCTTTCCTATGAGGCACCTTGAACAGCAGCGTTGTTAGGTGTTTTAAGTATTATGTCAAATGCCTAATACTACATTTCCCATATTATATATAGGATCTTGCTCTGTCACCTAGGCTGGAGTGCAGTGGGGCGATGATGGCTCACTTGCAGCCTTGACCTCCTGAGCTCAAGTGATCCTCCCACCTAAGCCTCCCAAGTAGTTGGGACAGGCACATTATTCCACATCCTGTTAATTTTGTTTTCTTAATTAGAGACAGAATCTCACTATGTTATCCAGGTTGGTCTCAAATCCCTGGGCTCAAGCAGTCCTCCTGCCTTGACCTCCCAAAGCGTTGGGATTGCAGGCATGAGTCACTGAGCCCAGTGATGTTTGTATTCTAGAAGTTGAATTGCTGAGTCAAAGAAGTAAACAAAGAAGCAAAATTTAATTATTATTGGTAAATTGTCTTTCAGAAAGTTTATTTTTTTAGTCCCTGATCAATTATTTATGAAAGTAATTATTGACATATAATTATGTGAAAACTGGATTTTGGGATGAGGGGACAAATTTGACAGCTAAAAAATGGGGACATTCTGCAAAAACTTTTTTTTTTTCAATTGATGGTAAAGCTAAACATTTTTGTACATAAAACCCTATTTCTTTTTTTGAAAAATGTGTATGGTTCATCTCTAATAAGGTAATGTTATTTGTTTACCAATAGGTACAAGGTGTTTAGGAATTTACAATATCCCTCTTTATTTTGTCAATTTATGTAAGTTTATTTAATATTTGATTTTGTTATTTGATATTTGATTGTTTTCAATGTCATTTACCAGACTACTTTAAAAATATATAATTAATTATGTTCATATTATTTCCGTTCTTTTACATTTAGCAAATCTTTTCCCTCTTGTATCAAATAGGTGTTTACCTTTATTTTCCACTTTTATTCATTAATGCATCTAGAATTTCTTTTAATCCTCAGTTTAAGCTAAATATATAATAGATCTTTTTTAAAATTACATTTTTGTGTTTCATTGAATTGGCTGGGATTTTCAGGCCAATGTTTAAGACTCAAAGGTAGGAGTTCACATAGTTATGTTCCTTATTTTAATTCCAGTGGCTGTAGTATTACATTTTATCATATGTGCTATTCCATTAAGAAGAATTTTTTTATAATGACAAGAGAATATCATGAAGCTAAATATTTAATGGGATATGGATATTCTATTTTTTAAAAAATTTTACTTTAAATTCTGGGATACATGTGTAAACATGCAGATTTGTTACAAAGGTATACAGAAAAATACCCGATGCATGAGGGGCTCAAAACCTAGATGATAGGTTAAGTGCATTAATAGGAATTTTATAGACAGTTATATTGTTAAAAGTTATAAAGGAGATTATAAGTGATTTCACTATGAGAGGCATTACTAGTGTAGACTCAAACTGCCTGGATTATTTCTCCACCAAGAGCATTTTCTGTGATTTATGAATTACTTCTCTCTGCTGTGAAGAGTGATAGCAAAGATAAACTTGGATAATTACGCAATTCAATGTGAGAAGAATGTCCCATGGAAAGTGCATGTAGCAATTGCTATTATTAGTAGCTATTCGGCATACTCATGTGATGTAGTGTCAACTTTCTTAGAATTGAGTCCTATTTGCAGTGTTGGCTTGAATAGTACTTGGTCATGATGAGTTAGTATTGAATTCAACCTGTTGTACTTTATCCTATCCAAAAATTGGATTGGTTTATATTTGTAGTAAAAGACTTCCTCATTAGATTTGTTACAGAGGTTACAACACCACATTAAAATTAGAATATAAACATGCAGCGTTTCTAAATTTAAGTATTTTATTTTGTTTATTTATTTTTTTTTTTTTGAGACGGAGTTTCACTCTTGTCGCCCAGGTTGGAGTGTAGTGGCACCATCTCAGCTTACTGCACTCTCTGCCTCCTGGGTTCAAGCAATTCCCCTACCTCAGCCTCCCGAGTAGATGGGATTACAGGCACCCACTACCATGCCCGGCTAATTTTTTGGATTTTTAGTAGACAGGGTTTCATCATGTTGAGCAGGCTGGTCTCGAACTCCTGACCTCAGGTGACCTGCCTGCCTTGGCTTCCCAAAGTGCTGGGATTATAGGTGTGAGCCACTGCTCCCAGCCTGTATTATTGTTTAAAACTTTGGAAGAATTTGTTGGTAATACTTGACAATAACATTAATAATGACCCTTATTTAACATTATATTAACAAAAATAAAAACAAGATTAGCTTTACTTGAAAATGATTTATGTTCTTGCAAACATAAAATTTTAACATTTCTCAATTTCTACAAAGCATCTTAGCATGTTTTTGCCATGCGTAGGATATTTAAAACGAGAGAAGGAGAGAGATTTCCAAAACCATCTCTCCCCTCAGGGATGGGACCTGCCAGAATTCAAGAGTAGGTGTCGGAGTCAAACTATGAAAATTAGGAACAGGATCAGTATCTCAAAGGCCAAAGATTCATATACACAGAGCATTTTGTAATACAGATCGATTGAAATAACAAAACCCTTCAGTCATAACTCCTGGATATATTTAACCTGACATTGGTGTCAAGAGTCCGTGGCATTTGAAATGTCACAAAGTTAAAGGTTGTGGGGAAAACTTGGGCGTGGAGTAGACAACAGAATACAAAGAACATGTGAACAGTGTGAATAGAGATGTGGAATCACAGTTCCTTGGACATTCTTACTGTGTGCAATTTTATGTCTAATTTCTTTTCTGACAAGTCCTGGATCCTTTTTATCCAACTAATTACTGCCCAAACATCATTATGCCACTGAGGAACCCTTACAACACTTAAGTCAGTGTCATTATTTTTATTTTCCTTCTATTGAATTTAATATATAAGGAGCTTAAACAACTCTATTAAAAAATCTAATAATCTGATTTAAAATAGGCAAAAGATCTTAATAAACATTTCTCAAAACAAGATACACAAATGGCAAACAGGTATATGAAAGTGTGCTCAACATGATTGATCATTGGAAAAAACATTCGCAGTCTAAAACAAAAGCAAAACATACAAATACTCAAAATTTATTCTGTGTGCATAATTTAATAACTTGTATTGAATATGTGAAAGGGTATTTCTGCATTACACACTTGGAATCCCCTTTGACCCAGGACAGTTTAGATGAGTCAAAAATTTCCATTATTGCCTTACTTGGTTTTGAAATCTCATTTCATATGGTTGACCAGGCACCAGCTTTGGACACACCTTTTTCTTTGTATTGAAGATACAACAGTCTCTGATTGTTTTGAACCAGTTAATTTTTCTTCTCAGTATCCTTCATGGCTTATTTCTCCTCTAAATATTGGTGAGCTGGAGACTGAATCCAGCGGCCTGTTCTCTTCTCCGCCTTCGTTACCCTGCTAGTGATGCCCCAAGGCTTTCAATGTTGTCAGAAATGCCAGTGAACCCCAAGTATAATCTCCAACCTAAAACACTTATCGGAGAAACAGATGTGGGATTCCAACAGCTTTATTCACTTAGTGTACAGCAGGCATTTAAACTTATTATGTTAATGTGGAACTCTTGACTTCTCTACACCATCAAACATATTCCTGCCTTAGTCTTATCTATCTCGCTAAATGGCCACACTAATGGTTCAGGTATTAGGTACTGAAAACTAGTAATTGTTTCTAATGCCTTTTTCCCCCTTTATACTCCCACATCTTTTTTTTTATCAGCAAATTCTGTAAGTTTCACATTGTAGGAACTGTTCAGTAGTTTAGCAATCACCTCTTTTGGGGGTTGAATTATGTCCTTCTCTTAAAAGATGTGTTGAAGTTGTAACTCCTGGTACTTGAAAATGTAAGCTTATTTGGAAATCAAGACATTGACTACATAATTAGTTACAATACGATGAGGTCATATTGGAGTAGGGTGCATCCTTAATCCAATACGCCCAATGTCTTTATAAGAAGACCACCATGTGATGGCAGAGAAACACAGGGAGAAGACCATGTGAAGATGGAGGAATGGAATGCTGCACCTACCAGCCAGGGAACATCAAAGGCTGCCGGCAAACCACCAAACACTAGGAAGAAGCGAAGATGCATTTCCCTTTGTTTCAGAAGGAGCATGGCCTCAAGACACCTTCCTTTTGGTCTTCTATTCTTCAGGACTATGAGACTAACAACTTCAGTTGTTTCAAGCCACCCAGCTTGTAGAACTTTGTTATAGCATCCCTAGGAAACTAACACACACCCTGCACAAAGTTCTGCATGGCCTGGCTCCTGCTTTCTCTCTGAACTCATCCTGCTGCACCATTCTCTTCCTTATCACTGGGCTCCTACCACACCCACCAACCTTCATCTCCCTGAACATTCCCAGATAGAACATTCCAAGATTCCAGCAGTTCAAGATTGTCACCATGCTAGCGGCCCCCTGTGCCTGGAATACTCTTTCCTCAGATCTTTACATGGTTGTTTTCACTTGTAATTCAGGTCTCTGCTAAGGGTCATCTCCTTATGGAAGCTTTAGGCATTCTCCTCTCCTAGCTAAAAATACCAATCTTGGTCTACTCACGTGACTCTGCTTTGATTTCCATTACAGAATTTCACTTTAATTTTTTTTTTTACATGACTGTCTATGCCATCTACCAGGCTGTTAAGCAGCACAGGAGCAGGGAGGTTGGTCACTGCTTGCTATAATCTGAATGTTTGCATTCCATCAAAATGTATATGCTGAAATCGTAACCCCCAAGGTTATGGTATCTGAAATGAGGCTTTTGGGAAGAACTCTCATGAATGAGATTAAGGTCCTTAAAAATTAGGCCCAAGGGAGGTCATTCTCTTCTTTTATCCTGAGAGGGCCCAGTAAGGAGGCACTACCTATGAACCAGGAAGCTTCAAATGTACCAGTACAAAGCCCACATTTGCAGATGGAAAGAATGCTGCTTGGGGTGGGGGGGCGGTGTGGTTTGCTATGTCTAGAAATTCGCTCACCCTGGAAAAGCACTCTCTCATGGATTAGCAAGAGCTCAGATGCCAGAGCATCAAGAATACAAAAAGTAAGAAAATAAGAAAACAGTCAATATTGTGTTAAGTAGCAACTTGTTATGATGTTTATTTGCTTGTCCCTGATATATGCATTTTTTTCATAAAAACTTGGTGAATATTTTTTGTCAGGCATGATTCTAAACACAAATGATATAGCAGTATTTTAGTTTTTTCAGGATGACAAAACAAATGTCATAAACTAGCTTATTAACAAGTGTTCTGGAGGCTGAAACTCAAGATGAAGGCACTGGTAGATTTGGTTTCTGATAAAGGGCCTGCTTTTATGTAAAAAGAGCATTATGAAAAGCATCAATAAAGATGACCAAAATTAAAACAAAATATAAGTACAAAAGATATATCCTGGAACTTATTCAGTGGATGAGAGGTAATGTTGAATACCTAACCACAAATATCCCACGTACATCTTTTATATACATTGTAGGAGAAAAACGTGGCAAAAAGTTATTAATTCATTGTTTGATAATGAATTACAAAAAATGTAAATGCAGGAGACAAAAAGAATGAATAAACATATTAAAACCAATACTTATCAAAGTAGAAACATGAAACCCACCAATAAACATTAATAAACAATCAATTGAAAAGAAAAACATGTTGACTTGAAAATATGACAAATCAGTCATTAAAGAAAACAACTGTACCTTAAATAACTTAGACTCTCATATTCTGTGAATATGTATCTTTGTTTTCATTATAATAATCATTAGAAGCAAAATGGCACATAAAGGTTGAACCCATACAGACAATTAAATGAAGATTTTCAGTCTAATAAAAACTCGATAGAAAAGAAAGCAGGTGTGGTTATATTTATAACATAGAAAGTAGCTTTTGAGGTGAAAACCATTAAAAAGGACAAAGGGGATATTTTATAATCATGAAAGGTAAAATCTCTAAAAAAGATATAATAGTCAAGAGCCTTCTTGCACTCAAAAATGTAATAATGAAATATATAAAGTAAAACCGGCTAGAACTGTAAGGCAAAATTGAAAAAAAATCATACTTACTGTAATGAAGAATGTTAATATAGTTTCCTATACCTTTAATACATTAGTATATTAAAGAGTAGTAGAATAATAGAAAAAACTACATAAAATGATGGAGAGATTTTAAAAATACAATATGTATTATATAATAGAAAATCTATGCCAAATAGAAAACCAACATTTCAAGACTACAGACTATAGTTAAAAATGCTAAATATTTAAAATTTAAAAAATGCTGTTGATAATGGGAGAGGCTGTATATCTGTGAAGGGAGGGAGTATGTGTGAAATCTCTGGACCTTCTACTCAATTTTATTGTGAACCTAAAAATGCTCTTAAAAACAAAGCCTATTTTTAAAGTGCTAAAATCGAAATATAGAAATGTCTCAGATTCTTGACATAGTTCAATACAACAAAAACCTAAACATAAAGTAACAAAAGTACCAAAAAATATTTAGCCGACAACAAAACAAGTATCTCCTGGTTAAATGACAAAATCAAGGTTCAAATTAAAGACTAGGTATATAAAGACAAACACAATAAAACACACCAAACAGATGAATGAGGGAAAAGTGATATTTAAAAGCAGATTCGGAGCCTTAAAACAATACTACCTAAACTCTCTCATGCTTGTCAGTAACCCCCAGCTGTTTTGATTTTGTAAGTCTGGTTTAGGGTCTTGGGAATGCATCTTTTTAACAACTAACAATATTGACTCTGATGAGATGGTCCATGAGAGTAGCCTTTTCAGAATCATCAGGAATGGAGAAAACTATAATGAAGAGAAAGATAGATGCCTCATCTTTTCTAAATCCTTATAATAATTCCCAGAGTCACCTTCCTTCAACGTTTTCTGCTTTCAGCTCTTACTGGCAGCTCTCAAGACAACTCCATAAGGCACCTTGATTTTTTGATTTAACGTACTTAGAAATATCTACTGCTTCCATCATATTTTCTGGATGGATGGATGGATGGATGGACAAAGGTGTACTGAGAAGTGACTTCTGGGCTGGAAACACAAGCTCTGCAGTAATAAGCCATGAAAGTCCATGGAATTACCTAGGGAAAAGTACTTAATGGAGAGGGAAGCTGTCCTTAAACTCCAAGGAGACTGAGAGGAAAGGGTTACTAAAAGAGGATGTGGGTGTTTTAAGATCTAAAATGTCAGTAATATCTGTTGCTACTGATGAATAGACTAAATTGAGAACACAGTTGTGTCTTTGTGTATGAAAATGCAGAGGTCACTGATGAATGTTAAAAAATAAAAAAAATTCTAAAAAAGGAACTGTAGTGAACTTCCTGTGTGCTTGATAAGCTGGAGAGCGAGGAAGAACCGTGTGCGTAGATGTCTGGCTGTGAGGAGTGCAAGGGAGGAGGCTCTGTTCTGAGCCTTTTTAGCATCATAGTGGGTTGCACAGGGCTGGGAGGAGGCACAGGGGAGGGTTCAGTAATATTTGCTGCATCTTCAACTGAGGGAAAGTGCAGTTTCTCACATTCTTTTCTTCAAAGGATTAGTGCCCACGTTTTTACCTGAAATGAAATAAGTGATTTATTTAATTCAAGTAACATTTATTGAACATTATGTGAAAAAGCACGTATTCCAGCCACTATTACAGCATGCTATTTTTATTTCATGTGACCTTAGGAATTCGGGTTAAAGAGGAAGTTTCATTCTGTAGCAGAAGGTCATCTAATAACACAGGCATAATAGCCACTTAAGTACATTATGAACCCGAAGCTCGTGATACAGCCGACCTTTGGCAGACCCCACATTCTTCCTGAGGAGGAAGAAGGAGAGGCTCTGGCTGAACTCCCCCGATCCAAATAAGCACCTGAATGTTGAACATTAATATTTACCATGGAAACTGCCGGCTCTCATACTGTACTTAGCTTTTCTTATTGAATCTCTCAGGGGGACAATGAGGACTTTGCTTCCCTGTGAATGTTTCAGCGAAACTCCATTCCCCATGGAGGCCCTTTCAAAGTGGAAACATAGCTCCTGGAGGGAATTGTACAACTTCCTTAAAAGACGCATCTAAACTTGCTAATACAGATGCTTGTACAAAGGGGTTGGGAGTGAAAAGGTCACTCATAGAAGCATTAAATGTCTGACCTTTACTTTTTGTTCTAAATTATCCTGTGATTGTACAGTACCGTTCAGCAATACAAAAAGCACTCATTGTGAGCCTATTAGAATGCCTGCGGATGGAATCTTACCTAGTGCTGCAGCAGTAGGTAGCTACATTTAATGTTTTTATCTGCATTTTATTTGGCATTACCGCTGGGAAATGAAATGCTAGAAATGTAATTTGCTGAAAGATCATTTTATTCAAGATTTTAGTAATGGTACATATATAAATATCTTTCTCTTAAGGAAAAAAAATGCAGGCAGTGAGAAGGGATTTTTCACTAGGCCACCAGATTTGTTGGCCCCAGAGTCTGGTGTTAACTTGTTTATAATCAACTGAATTCATCATCTTAAAGTTGTAAAATCATCTGCTTTTTAATATTTCATCCTAAAAGTTTCTTTACCTTTTGATTTAATCTGAAAATCTTTGTATCTTCTTGATTCTTCTCCACATGATATGTCTTTTTAAACCCATGAAACCCTAAATTAGGCCTCCCTGGTTCAGAACAAAAAGATTTAATTACCAAGACTTTGTAATTAAACTCAAAAATTAGGCATGTAAAACATCATCCTTCTCTACCTCAAACTCCTAATTCCTAGCTTCTCTTATTAAAGAATTAAGAATATATTACTACAGAGTTTGAAGAATTTTACTTTGACTCATATTTACTTTTAACCTATATTACTTTTTGAGCCTTATGATTTTAGCAAATTTATTCCCAGTTACATAAAGGAGTAGAGGCAGAAAACATTGAAGCTGACTTTGTGGATGTACCAATTAGCCTTTGCTGTGTTTCAAACCATCCCAAAACTCAATGGCTGAAAACAGCCAATATGAACATGTTTTATGATCCTGGGCTGGATTGTCCGGGTCTGGCTGACCTAGGATGGCCTCACTAATGTTTCTGAGTCCCCAGCTGGGGATCCGGGGCATCTCAAGGGGGTGAATTCAGGTTTGGTTTGGTGGTGCCACAGGGCATTCACTATAGCAAGAGTGCAAGCAGCAGTATGTAATGATTTTCCAGATTTCTGTTTACATTGTATTTGCTAATGTCCCACTGGCCAAAGAAAGCCACACTGACATTATGAACACTCTTGGGATCAGTGTGGGAAGAACCTTCAGAAAAGCATGGATACAAGGAAGGAAATAAAGATGCTGCTATATTGACACATACAATTATCTGTCAACTTATAAAATTAGAAGACATTACAAAAATAAAAAGAAATAAGGGAAATTGGAATTTGTGGAGGACACTACAACTAAGCTCAAAAATAGTCCATTGTATTTTGTTAGGGAACATATAAGCACTACTGTTTTTGGAGAAGGTCGATTCAGTAATCAAAGGAAATACTAAAAGGCATTTCTGTTGAAATTACTAAACTGCTTAAAACAGTCAGACAATATGTAAACAAATGAATGTAGCTATGTTCTAATAAAACTTTATTTACAAAAAGAGGCGTTGGGCCAGATTTTGCCTGCCTACTGTGGTTCATCAACCCTTGTCATAAGTTAGCCTTTTTTTTTTTTTTTTTTTTTTTTGAGACGGAGTCTTGCTCTGTCGCCCAGGCTGGAGTGCAGTGGGGCGCCATCTCAGCTTACTGCAAGCTCCGCCTCCCAAGCTTACGCCATTTTCCTGCCTCAGCCTCCCCAGTAGCTGGGACTACAGGCGCCTACTACCATGCCTGCCTAGTTTTTTGTATTTTTTTGTTTTTCAGTAGAGACGGGGTTTCACCATGTTAGCCAGGATGGTCTCAATCCCCTGACCTCGTGACCCGCCCACCTCAGCCTCCCAAAGTGCTGGGATTACAGGCATGAGTCACCGCAGCCGGCCCATAAGTACCCATTTCTAAAACGATTGTTGCACAAGAAATCAAGTTGAAACTTTATGATTTATGTCAACAATGTCTCTCAGTTTTGGTGGGTAAGAAAATGGGGAGGAGGCTACGGGAGAAGTCTGGCTTAGAGTTTCTTCTGCACTTGCAGTGGCTGGAGGTGTTGCAGTTAGATGCTGCCTGTGCACTTAAGCTAGATTAGATTTCCTCCTACCATGGTGGCATTGGTGGTACTGAACTGCTTGAAGGGTAACTACTGCTCTCGTGAGTATTCCAGTTGGCAAAGAGTATGCTAAAGTAACTCACATAGCAACAGTTCTACTGTGTTCTACTCAGCATAAAGGCCACTCACAATCAAAGGAATGGAATTAGACTATACTCTTTGATAGGGAAGTGGAAGGTTTCTAGAAGAGAATGTGGCATGGAAGGAAATGTGACTTCCATCCTTGGAGAATACAACTGCAATGCACTAAGCAGGCATGATGATCAAAGTTGAGCAGATGACAAATAGAGCCAAGTCTGGAAACCTACCAGATTGTCAAGCAAAGGGAAGAGCACACATTTTGCATTCAAAAGGAACCAAGCTTAAATTCTGGCCCTGGCACTCGCCATCCATTTATTCATTATCCAAAACCAATTAGGTGTCAGGTTTAAATAAGTATTGTTGCACATTACTTAATAATTTTTATTCTGATTTCTTTCAGTAAAATGATACTATCAATCTCTCATTGGGTTTCTTCTAAGCATCTCTTTTAGAAAATAATAGGGTTCTTACTATTCCTAGCAATAGAAGGCCTTTAATAATTGGTAGCTATCCTTATTAATATAATCACTCATACCAGCCATAATGTCAAACAAATTAGCTCTACTACGTGATCTAGCTATTTAAATTTGGGTTAAGGGTAAAAGAATTCAGGGCTGGGTGCAGTGGCTCATGCCTGTAATCCCAGCACTTTGAGAGGCTGAGGCTGGTGGATCACCTGAGGTCAGGAGTTGGAGACCAGCCTGGCCAACATGGTGGAACTCCGTCTCTACTAAAAATACAAAAATTAGCTGGGCATGGTGGCAGGCACCTGTAATCCCAGTTACTTGGGAGTCTGAGGCAGGAGAATCACTGAATCCCAGGAGGCAGAGCATGCAGTGAGCTGAGATCGCATCATTGCACTCCAGCCTGGGCAATAAGAGCAGAATTCCATCTCAGAAAAACAAACAACAAAAAAAGAGTAAAATAATTAAAAAAAAAATACCTTACTGTTGAGTCACAGAATGAGAGTCAGATTGATTTGGGCTCAAACCCTGGACTTTCTCAAGCATAAATAGAAACGCTAAGTGCCTGGCATAAGGAGTCACTTAAAAAAATAGACATCTCTCCTTTCTTCAGTAGAGACAACACATGTAAATTAAAATAGATCGTTCCAGTTATAAACATCAGACTATTTTTTTTTTTTGAGACGGAGTCTCGCTCTGTCGCCCAGGCTGGAGTGCAGTGGCCGGATCTCAGCTCACTGCAAGCTCTGCCCCCCGGGTTTACGCCATTCTCCTGCCTCAGCCTCCCGAGTAGCTGGGACTACAGGCGCCGCCACCTCGCCCGGCTAGTTTTTTGTATTTTTTAGTAGAGACGGGGTTTCGCCGTGTTAGCCAGGATGGTCTCAATCTCCTGACCTCGTGATCCACCCGTCTCGGCCTCCCAAAGTGCTGGGATTACAGGCTTGAGCCACCGTGCCCAGCCCTATTCTTTTTAACACATCTCTGGGTGACTACCTACCTTTTACAAGGGATAAAAACTTCTCAGTATCTAATATTTCAATTAAAGCTTGCAAAATACCTTTAAATATAAACAGCAATCTAAAAGCTATGTAATAAGAACAGTAGTAATGTTTTACAGCTTTGAATAGCATTTACGTTAAACAGAAGGAAAGTGAATGTCTATAAGAGACAAAAGGGTGTATGGAATTTTGTCAATCCGGAAAAAGCTCCCGTATACTTCTTTCGTATATGTATTACTATAACTCTACAAAACATAAATTAAGATCACATCTCATCTCTAAACTGATGATGCTAGAATGAAATGTCTCCAGGGCTATGTCTTTCCATAGGCCAGATCCCAATTCTCACTGATTCTGGGACATGAATACTTCAGCATTGCCTTGGTTCTTCAACTCAAGAACACCAAAACAAAACTTATAATTTGTTCCTAAAAATCCATATGTCGTATAGATTCCCCATTTTTCCTTTTGTTGGAGTACACACATCCAGGCTGGACAATTTGGAATCATCTTCAATTCTTCCCACATCCTTCGCATCAAAAGACTGTGTCACCAAGATCCTTTAAGTACGCCTTTACAATAGCCTACTTATCCCACTCAATTTCTTGTTCTATAAAATGGTATGCCATTATATCTGAATCTTAGTATACTGAGAGATTTTAACGTAGCTATGTATTAACATAACTATGTGTTAACCTTTTTAAAAAAGCATTTTCTGCATCTGTGAAATTTAAATAAAATTGTATAATCGATTTTCTAATATTGAACCATTCTTGAAATTCTGGAATGAATCTTTTGTTATGATGGATAAAATATTTAATTTGCTGTTGGATTTTTTTTTAGTCTTTGTTAAGAATTTTCAAAATTGTCCATAAGCAAGATTAAATTTTAACCATCTTTTTTCTGGTGGTTTTTTTGTTTTTTTGTTTTTTTTTTTTTTTTTTTCAGATTTGAAAGTATATTAGTACTCACCTGATAGAATGATTTTGGATGTTTTTCCTTTTTTTCTTTTTTTAAAGACCACATAGTGGTAGATAATTCTAATGGTTTCACTGGAGTTGTCTATCAAAGGTTTGTAGCATTTGCTTGTGAAATTATTTGGGCCTAGGGTTGTGATGGTGTGACTTCATAAATAGTAACTTTCTCTTTATAGAATCAGATTTTGAAAGTGTTATTCTTTTAAAATTTACTTGATTTCAATTTTTATACTTGAATACAGTTGTGCTACCTACTCTCTTATGAGTTAAAATTTCTTGTGTTTTTTGGTTATTCTTTATGGGCATATCATAATTTTGTATGTGAGCTTTTTCTTGATTAGTTTAAATAGTGTTTTTTTGTTTTGTCAATTTATTTTAAAAATCATATTTTGGACTTATGTATTAATTACACTATTTTCTTCAGTTGTCTGATTCAAAAGTTATATAATGGCACTTTGAATTTCTAGCCTAAAAGTTTGGAAGTTTTTTTTTCGAAAAGTTATTGGATTCCAGTTTATTTGATGTTACCAGATTTTTAACATGTATAAAATATTACTGATTATATAATTTAGGTTTTCTATGATCTTTCTAATTTTTTTTAACATTGCATCTGCCTGAAACTGAAAAAGGTGTTTTGAAGTTTCCCAGTAAGTTTTGATTTCTTGTTCTCCATACATGTTTTTATTATGAGAACTATCACTGTTTTAATTGTATTCACAAGTATGAATAACTGGTATTCATGGTAAACTTTAGACTTTAGCCTCATTATATCACCTTTTATATCTTTTTTAATGCTTTCTAGTCTTAATTATACAATGTTGACAGATATCAATATTGTGATTTTTTTTTGGTTTTTATTTGTATTTGCCTGTTATGGCTTGCTTATTTTTAAAATCTTTATGAATTTCTTTTTTTATTCCTAATGTATAATGTTGAATTTTGCTTTGTTAGTCAATATGAAAATGTTTACACTTCCTCTTTAAAAGTGATTAAGCACATTTGCAAAATTTAGCTTTAGTTGTCTAGAATTGTATCATATAATGTGATGTGGGGTGTGTATGTGTGGTTGTGTGAGTTTGTTTTATTTATATAGCCCTCCATTCTGTGGTCTACCTCCCTAATGTTCATTTTTGGTTTGACTGTTGATATTGAAAAGGCTTTTTGTTTTTATTTTATGCTCATGATTGCTGTTATATTGAATACTATTGAAGAATAACTGTGGGTTCTCTCTTTTGTGGGGGAAGGTGCTATATTCCTTGGGTTTTCTACTGTGAATAAGATTAGCTGATACCCTTTCTTATTAGCTAATAACCTCTCTTCCCCATCCCTCTTCCTCGATAACTAATTTCAAGTAATATCTCATTATTCCCAGCTATTTCCTGTAAAGTGATCTGGTGCTTATTTATGTTTTCATATACTCTTCCCCAATACCCGTTCCCCTATTACTTTTACATTGTAAAGACATGTAGCCATTAAATGTTCTGGATCCATTACAATTACAATTTAATTTTATTACTGTAGAATGTTACCCATTTAATGCTCGGTGCAAGTCCTTATGCCAATATCACCACTGTCATCTTTGTTGCCCCAGTTTGTTTTTTAGTAGATTCTTTGGCAATATTACAACAAACACATTTTCTAAGCTTTTGTGTGTTCAGCCATTTTTTTCTGTTTCCTTTATATGTGAAGATCCATTTGTGAGATATAAAATCTTTGACTCACATTTCTGGTCATTGAGTACATTAACTTGTATAATGTACTGTCTTCTAGCGCAAAGGATTGCTGTAGAAATGTCTGAAGACAAGTTTTTTCCTCTCCTCAAGCTTAAATAATTTCAGAAAAACATATCCTGACTTTGATTTTTTGGGGTTGAAATTCTAAGAAATGTGGTATAACATTTTAGTGTAAATTTTTCCACTAAATTGCCAGAAAGTTTTCTTAATTATAGCATTAAAATATATTTGTACATTTTCTAAATTTATTGCTTTTTTCATTTTTTAATTTTTAAAAAAGCCTCCTCTTTTGCTTTTTCAATTTCTTCTAAGGCGTCTTCTATGTTGAAATGATACTTGTATTTTAGTCTTCATTTCTTAATACAATTATTATTTTTTGACTTTTTTAGCTTTCTTTTTTTTGAGAATTTTTTTTTCTAATTCTGATTTGTTTGGTCTTTCTGTAGCTTCTGTCATTTCCTTCATCTTATTTAGCTACATTTGAAATACTAGATTACAATTTTCATCTATCATTTTAGATTGCTTTTATCAGTGGGAAAATTACTCTGCCTTTTTTTTCTTATGATAACTTTGAGTAAAAGTCAAAGAACAGAATATTGTCTGAAATTCATTTTAAGTTATCTAAGTTTTCTTGCACATTTAGGAAGAATTGGGCCAAGATAACTTCTAGCTTAACATCTTTAAATTTCCCTCTTCTGTTGTTTTCATGAAGTGATAAAAATATTACTTTCTGTTTTCTCCCTCTTCTCCTTCACTTTTAGGAGGATCTTCTCTTTCCTTTGCATGTAGTGTTTCTCTCTCTCTCTCTCTTTTTTTTTTTTTTTTTGGAGACAAGAGTCTCACTTTGTCACCCAGGCTGGAGTGCAATAGTGCAGTCTCAGCTCACTGCAACTTCCCCCCAGGTTCAAGCAATCCTCCTGCCTCAGCCTCCTGAGTAGCTGGGACTACAGGCACCCGCCATCATGCCAGGCTAATTTTTGTATTTTTTGTAGAGACGAGATTTCACCATGTTGGCCAGGCCCAGGCTGGTCTTGAACTACTGACCTCAGGTGATCCTCCCACCTTGGCCTCCCAAAGTGCTGGGATGAAAGGCATGAGACAGCCTTTGTAGCATTTCTTTTGTGGTTAGTTTGTATACAGACTGCTAGTTAGGGGTTTAGGAGCTCTGAGGGCTGTAGCATATCTCTTAGACTTTCCTCCACTCCCTCCCACACAATTTCTATGCCATGAAGATTGTGCAGCTATGGTGAGCCATCATCTTCTCTTATTTTGGGGTTCATGGGGCATAATACAGTGTTTTGTTTGCTTTGTGATGCTATCTCTAAATTTTAGTTCTAATTTTCTGGTTTCTTCATTAATTTGGGGAAGATAGGATTCAGGGAGATTCCAAAACTACTTTGCTGCCACCATTTGCTTAGAATTCTCCCATCTCTCTCCTATACCTAAAGTACTTTTCAAGAAACTATTAACACTCTTTCCTTGAGGTTGTGGTTTAAATTACAACCACAGGCCTAATTTATCTAAATGAAGAACTAGCAAGATAAGTTGTAATACTTTTTTCTTTTCTTTCTTTTTGATTCTGACTTGTTGAACCTAAAAATGGAGTCCAGTTTTTCAATTATCTTTGAACCACATGGATTGTGAAAATGAATAATAGAAACAAACATATTTAAAATTTTTAATAAAACCAAAAGGAATATGCATGTTGAGTATAGTGACCTGTATTGTTTTGCTAGGGGGTTCTTGAGTGACCTTGTTTCAGTGGGTCAAGGGTTTTGCTTTTTGCTGTGTGACAATGTTTCTTCATCTGTCACTAGAAGAGCACAATTTAGGCTGTTGCTTTTTCATAGAATAATTTAAATAATTTACAGTAAGATGCATAAATTGTTATTTGATTTTTATGCCTTGCTCTTTGTAATGAGAATTTTCCAAGAATTGATACTTTGTAGTAAAACAAACTTACATTACCAGTGACCACTGCCAATCATCTCTAGTGGCATCAGCCAGATCATGTCCATGGGACTGAATGCATTTCTTTCAGTCAACTGCTCCTGTGAGCTTTGACCAGAAGTCTGAGAAACATGTAATACACGATTATATTTCAATATTGTCTTAATACAATAAATAGAGATATCAGAAAGATCCACTTACTATATTATGTGAAACTTATTCATTGATTTTGCTCTGGAAAGGAAAAGGAAATTTTCCTGAACATTGGCCAAAAGCTCCCCTAAAATAAATGTCTGTTATAAGAGACAAATCATCAAACAAATACTTAGCAATTCCAGCATGGCATTCGAAGACTGCAAATAAAAAAGAACAGGCCAGGCGCGGTGGCTCACGCCTGGAATCCCAGCACTTTGGGAGGCCGAGGTGGGCAGATAACGAGGTCAGGAGTTTGAGACCAGCCTGGCCAGTATGATGAAACCATTTCCATTTCTGCAGCTCGTCACATGGTTGTATTGATGACTACCTTCTTCCACTACTCATTCTGTATTCCCTTTGCCTTCAGCAAGCACTTCAGCAGGCCGTGGTATTTTTCCTGGTGGAGTGACCCAAACCTTCATTCCTGAGGGGTCTGGGCCATTTGTAGTCCTGCTGGGTTTGGGCCGTTGTAGTTTCCCATTGACCTTAATCACAGAGCATGGTAATACTGACACCCTAATGGATGTCCTGTATTCCATGCATACTCTTCATTACCTCCATTGCGGAGTAGTAGATTGATTTCATCATGATAGTCCAGGTCAATCACCACAGCCAACACTGTAATTCCCTTCTTAGCTTGTTGACTTAAAGGTAAGAGGAGCTCAAAGTATCCAGGTGGCAATCTTAACTTCCAGTTCAATGGAGTTGTTGTGTCTCCTGGTGGCAGAGTACCTCCCTAGGAAACTAAGACCTCTAGGCCAGCAGAACATAATGTCGCAGGAACAGGAAGCAAAAATTGTGCTAGTGGATCACTAGGGGTAACGGTGAGTGGTGCCACTTCCACTTCCACCCCTTGATTCCTGGACCTGTGAATCCTGGCTATGGGAGAAGCAGTACCATATATTGAATGCTGATTCAGCACATACATGGCCTTCTGGAGAACTTTGCCCCAGCCCTGCGAAGTATTGTCACCTAGTTGTTGTTGTAATAGTGACTTTAAAAGGCCATTGCAATGTTCTCTCAATCTAGCTGCTTCAAGATGATAGGGAACATAGTAAGACCAGTGAATTTCATGATCATGAGGCCACTGCTCACTTCTTTAGCAGTAAAGTTGAGTGCCTTGCTCAGAGGCAATGCTGTGTGGAATACCATGATGATGGATAAGGCATTCTGTGAGTCCACGGATGGTAGTCTTGGCAGAAGCATTGCGTTCAGTGTAGGCTAACCCATATCCGGAGTAAGTGTCTATTCCAGGGAGGACAAATCTCTGCTTTTTCCATGAGGGAAGATGTCCAGTATAATCAGCCTGCTGCCGGGTAGCTGGCTGATCGCCCTGAGGTATGGTGTCATATCGAGGGATTAGTGTTGGTCTCTGCTGCTGGCAGTTTGGGTACTCAGCAGTGACAGTCGCAAGGTCAGCCTTGGTGAGTGGAAGTCCATATTGCTGAGCCCATGCATAGCCTCCATCTCTGCCACCACGGCCGCTTTTTTCATGGGCCCATTGGGCGATGACGTGGTGGCTGGGGAAAGAGCTGAGTGGTGTCCACAGAACGGGTCATCCTATCCACTTGATTATTAAAATCCTCCTCTGCTGAGGTCACCTGTTGCTGAGAACTCACATGGGATACAGATATCTTCACAGTTTTTTACCATTTAGAGAGGTCCATCCACATACCTCTTCCCCAAATTTATTTGTCACCCATTTTACAATCATGCTTCCTCTAAATCCCTGACCGTCGAGCCAAACCACTGGCTACAGTCCTTGAATCAGTATATAATTGCACATCTGGCCATTTCCCCTTCCATGCAAAGTGCACAACCAGGTACACTGCTCGAAGTTCTGCCGATTGGGAAGACTTCCCTTCACCTCTGTCCTTCAGGCATGTCCAAAAAGGGGTTGTAGTGCTGCAGCTGGCCACTTTCAGGTGGCCATGTTGTGCAGAGCTATCTCTGAATCAGGCCCTAGGGTGCTCTTCCTCTGATTATAGGAAACTCCCCATGAGGCCATTGGTGCAGGAATGGGGAAGAGAAGGCAGGGTGGCAGGAGTAGAGACTGGGCAATTGAGCCACTTCGTCATGTAACTTACTTATGTCCTCAGGACCTACTAGAGCCCAATCACGTATATATCACTTCCATTTGATGGTGGAATGCTGCTGTGCATGCTCCACTTTATGGCTAGATGGATCAGAAAGTACCCAGTTCATGACAGGCAGTTGAGGTCACATGGTGACTTAATGACCCATAGTTAAACGTTCAGTTTCAACCAAAGCCCAGTAACAGGCCAAGAGCTGTCTCTCAAAAGAAAAGCAGTTATCTGCAGAAGATGGCAGGACCTTGTTCTAAAATTCTAGGGGCCTCTGCTGTGATTCACCTATGGGTCCTGCCCAAGGCTCTAAACAGCATCCCTATCTGCCACGGACACCTCAAGCACCACTGGATCTGCTGGATCATATGGCCCAAGTAACAGAGCAGCTTGCACAGAAGCCTGGACCTGTTGCAGAGCCATCTCCTGTTCTGGACCCCACTCACAAGTGGCAGCCTTTTGGGTCACTTGATAAATGAGCCAGAGCTTCACACCCAAATAAGGAATGTGTTACCTCCAAAATCCAAATAGGCCCACTAGACATTGTGCCTCTCCTTTGATTGTAAGAAGGGCCAAGTGCTGCAACTTATCCTTCACCTTAGAAGGAGTATCTTGACAGACCCCAGCCATTGGTCACCTAGAAATTTCACTGAGGTAAAAGATCCCTGAATTTTAGTCAATTTTATTTCCCAGCCACTGGCATGCAGATGTCTCACCAATAAATCCAGTGTGTTTACTAATTCTTGCTCACTGGATCCAATCAGCATAATGTCGTCAATGTAATGGACCAGTGTGATGTCTTGCAGAAGTGAAAAGTAATTAAGGTCCCTCCAAATATGATTATGAAACAAAGCCAGAGAGTTGATATATCCCTGAGGTAGGACAGTAAAGGTACATTGCTGGCCCTGCCAGCTGAAGGCAAATTGCTTCTGGTGGGCCTTATGGAAAGGAATGGAGAAAAAGGCATTTTCCAAGTCAATGGCTATACACCAGGTACCATGAGATGTATTAATTTTCTCAAGCAATGAAACTACACCTGGTGCATCAGCTGCAATTAGAGTCACCACTTGGTTAAGCTTACAGTAATCCACTGTCATTCTCCAAGATCCATCTGTCTTCTGCACAAGCCAAATGGGAGAGTTGAACGGGGATGTGGTGAGAATCACCACTCCTGTGTCTTTCAAGTCCTTGATGGTGGCACTAATCATTGCAGTCCCTCCAGGGATGCAATATTGTTTTTCATTTACTATTTTTCTAGGTAGAGGCAGCTCTAATGGTTCCCATTTGGCCTTTCCCACCCTAATAGTCTTCATCCTACCAGTCAGGTAGCCAATGTGGGGGTTCTGCCAGCTGCTAAGTATGTATATACCAATTATGCATTCTGGCATTGGGGAAATGACCACAGAATGAGTCTGGGGACCCACTGGACCCACTGTAAGTTTGACCTGAGCTAAAGCTCCATTAATTACCTCATCTCCATAAGCCCCTTCTTTAATTGGAGTACCACAGTGATGGTTTGGGTTCCCTGGAATCAGTGTCAGCTCTGAGCTAGTGTCTGGTAGTCCCTGAAATGTCTGATCATTTTCCTTTCCCCAATGCACAGTTACCTTGGTAAAAGGCTAGAGGTCTTCTTGGAGATGAATGGGAGAAAGATTCACTACATAAATTGTCAGTAATATAGTGCGGTCCTTTCTCAAGGGAACCTGGCCTCCCCTTCATTCAAGAAGTTCTGGATCTATAAACTGGCTCAGGTCTGGAAATTGATTGAGGTGCCATCATTCTCTGATTTCATAATTCAGATTAGTATTTGTCCATTTGACCTAGAAGTTTTCCGCTTGCATAAATTAAGTAGAAATGCAGTAGGCTTCCTATCAATTTCACTTCTAGGAACACCATGACTAATCAGTCAATACCAGAGCTACATGAGTCAGGCTATTCTTATTGCCATGTTGCCTCTGCTGTCCATTATGGTAGCTATGCTCACCTTGTCCTTGATGGTTTATTGCCACCCCTTGGCCCCTGCTACCTCGGGATCCAATTACTCCCACTGTATTTAAGCTTTGTATTTGAGTGACTGTGGTTCCCATTGTGAGATCTGACAGAGAACAGCAATTACAGGACCCTTCAAAGATACAGGTATTGCCCTCACAAATCTATTTTGCATGACATTGGTCAAGGATATATCTTCTGGACCCTCCCAGCTGGGATTAGTAGGTCTAAAGTGACTAATCTACTCCACTATCCCAGTCTTCCTAAGCCTTTGGATCCCTTCTTCTACATTAAACCAAGGAGATCAGCTCACTCACATTGGGCCATCTTTTAATTCATATTTCAACTAACCAAACAAAAAAACTATTAGAACCTTTTTTAATTCCCTGAGCTGCAACATTAAACACAGTGTCCCTACTTAGTGGGGTCAAATCAATAAATTCAGCCTGATCCAACTCTATGTTTCTTCCATCATTATCCCATACCCTTAATATCCATTCCCATGACTGTTTTCCAGATTTCTGTTTTTATAGATTAGAGAACTCAAACAGTTCTTTTTGAGTGTAGTGTACCTCCTATCAACCTCACCTCCAGGGACCCACTGGGACTTTAGTTATAGGTCTAGAAGTAAACAGGGGTGTTGAGTATGGCTCCTGAGGAGAATCAACATTATTTTGTCTGGCAGCTGCCTCTGGGAAGGCCATCACTGTTGCCTCAGGCAGTGCAGGGTTTATCTCCTCAGACAGAGGGGTGGAAAGTCTAATGGCAGCATGGGTCAAGGAGGGAATGTTTCCACTACTGGGGATGGGGAAGATGTTCCTTCTGGCAAAAAGTTTCATCAGATTTTATAAACTCAGTGCCCCCAGCTTCATCAGGGTCCTCCTCCACATCCCATTCCAAGTTGCCGAGTCCCGTTCTTTCCCAATTAATGTACTCACTTCAACAGTTGATACCTGGCAAGCCTGTGCATGCATCTTTTGTTGCAGGTCACCCATTAGCATAAGAATCTGTCTGTTTTTCCACAATTTCAGCTACTTCTCTGCAGGAGATAAGCCTCTCACTTAGGGTAACATCATCAGATTTGAGGCTAAGTATCTGCTTCTGAAGCCTGGAGACAGAATCTCTGAGTTCATCCTTTTCTTTCATCACTTTGTCCACTAAACTTAGGAGCAACCAACCAACTTCAGTATGTTGCTTGGTTCCCCACATATGGTCAAAGGTATTATGTATAGAGTCACTAAACTCCTGGTCTCTCATGAGCAGTGAATCAGGAGTGTCAAATGCATTTATTTTGCATAACTCTCTAAACAGTTCACACCAAGGACTAGCAGTATCTAAAGACTATCTAATAGGTCTCCATGCTATTAGAAGTAGAGTCCTTAGCATTTTGGGGTCTAATCATATTAAGCAGCCAACTCTAGGAATCCCAAAACCAAATGAAAGAACTCCATCCTTAATATTCTGTTCCTGTAGAACCACTCCTCATACCAAAATCCATGTTATTCACGGTTCTCTAGAGGGACAGAGCTAATAGGATACACAACTTATATATACATTTATGTGTGTGTATATATATATACACACACGTGTATATATGTGTATATATACATATATGTGTATATGTGAGTTATATGTATGTTATGTATACATATATGTATATATAAGGCTTATACTATATATATAGTAGAAGCCTTCTCTTCCCCAGCCTGCACCAATGGCCTCATGGGGGAGTTTCCTATGATCAGTTGACAGAGAAAAAGAAGACTAGGGCCTGGTTCAGAGATGGCTTTGCACGATATGTCCACCCAAAATTGGACAACTGTAACACTACAGCCCCTTTTAAGGACATCCCTGAAGGACAGTGGTGAAAGGAAATCTTCCCATTGGGCAGATTATGTACATATATATAAAGGGGAGTTTACTAAGTATTAACTTACATAATCACAGAGCCCCACAATATGCTATCTGCAAGCTGAGGAGAAAGGAGAGCAAATCCAAGTTCCAAAACTGAAGAACTTGGAGTCTGATGTTTGAGAGCAGGAAGCTTCCAGCACAGGTGAAAGATGTAGGCTGGGAGGCTAGGCCAGTCTCTCCTTTTCACATTTTTCTACCTACTTTATATTCACTGGCAGTTGATGAGATTGTGCCCACCAGATTAAGGGTGGATCTGCCTTCCCTGGCCCACTGACTCAAATGTTCATCTCTTTTGGCAACACCCTCAAAGGTACAACCAGGATCAATACTTTGTATTTTTCAATCCAATCAAGTTGATACTCAGTATTAACCATCACACACACAAATAATAAGTAGCTAACTAACTAGCTAGCTAGAGAGCAAATAGACTACAATATATTTATAATAAATAAATGAGAGGGTCTCTATTTCCTAACTTAGGATATTATGCATGCTACTTATAAGTTACAAAATCAGGTTAAAATATGAGGTTTTTTTTTCTTTTTCTCCTCTTTTTTTATATACTTTGAACAACTGTAGAGGAATCTATATGAATAATTAGTGTATCTTGGTAGTAAGATTATAAGTAATGCCTTTAAATGTTCTCCTTTTTATTCAGTGAATATGTTGTTTGTATATTGCAGTCATGCCTCAGCAAACTGTGTGTGTGTGTGTGTGTGTATATATATACATATAGTTTTAATTTTTATGTTAATCTCACTTGTAGTTCTTTCCTTATATGTTGATTAATTTGGAAGTACCAGAATATGTATTACTAACAAATATCTTAGCTTAACATATAGGTGAAGCAAAGCTGCTTTTTCTCAAGCCGTCACTGCTTCTTGGCTGGGTTCACTGATGATTGCTACATTTTCTATTTGCTGACTACTTCTGGATATAAACTGGGTATTGCACATCTGCTAAGTACCATACCCCCAACAGGACCTCCCACTCCTTTATGTGGCACTCAGCAGTGCCTTATCAGACTCACCTTACTTCATCCACTGGGTATCACAAAATGTATTTGCTACCACCATCTCCTCCTTTGGATGCCACTACATCTGCAGGGTTCTTTCATCATTCTGCTGGGCACTGTCACCACACACTGGTGTAGTAGTCTGGTCTGTGGTTAAAAAAATATGAAATAACACTCGTGTGTGTGTGTGTGTGTGTGTTATGCTCTGTTAGATAACTTAATACACATTTCTTCCTTTTCTAAGTAATATTGATGTTGGCAAAATATTTTTTTTTTTAGTTTTTTGTGCCACATCATGCTTTATAGGACTCACTCATGCATATCATCGAGTTGGGTTGGGAAGCACACAATATAAAAGAAAATGTGCTCTGCTCAACGCCTTGATTCTTCCTTGATGGTTGAGACTTTTCATAAGTCAGATTCCATCTTTCTCAAGATAGAATCTCCATATGGGACACCCTTCAGTAGATAGACTTTTGGTTCACTGCTACACCACCTCCTCTTCATGACTCCCCAGTTCCACCAGACATTCCTTGAACATACACCAAATATAACTTAGATTTAATCCAGTTTTCTCACTATGTGCAGTTGATGCATAATGTTTCCTCACTATGTGTGGTTAGTGCAAAATGAATAACCAATAGAAGTGAAAAAAAGATTTTATCTCTAACTCCTCCATACTATACACTTTATATTAGGGGCATGTTCTGTTATTTTCGACATGCCCTTTGTTTCTCAACCTTTGTGCATTTACTTAAGTTTTGCCTTCTACAAAAACGATTCTTTCTTCTCCCAATTTCACCTGCCTTCAAACATGCAGTTCACATTCCTCATCAGCTTATGGACTCAGGAATCATGTATTACCTTTGAAAGCACTGAACACCTGTAACAAGTACTCAATACATACATTTTACACGTAAATTTATGATCTATTATTACATGCAACCTATTGCACTACACACTTTAAAACATACTAAAATATTTTATTTTCATATGTTAAACTTGACAAAATTGTGAAAACTCAACTGAATATATAAATTAGATTGTGGCATATGTATTATATTGGAAAGAAGTTAGGACATTTTGAATTCATGTACTTCTCATATAAATTGTTATATTCTTAATTATAACTTATTTTAAACAAAAAAGAAAACTTTGTTTAATAGCATCGTTATAAGCTTCACTATTTAATATTCTC